>NC_137112.1:19781270-19783770 GCF_949357685.1 Gobio gobio | reverse complement strand
CAACAAAAAAGGACAAGAAAAGGAAAAGGCGGAGGATATGGGAATAAAGACATTGACTGAGGTAAGAGGAGCGGTAAAAGGAGAGAGTACTTCTGAAATGGAAAGCATAGGGAAGGGACTGAATAAATGTGTACCAAAAGGAGGAATAGACATTGACAAGGTCCTTATGAAACAAAAGAGAAGAAGAGAAGAATTAAAGGAAAGGATGGAGAAGAAGAAAGATAAGAAGAGAGAATCAAGATTAGGATTTCTTGAATAAGATAGAATAGAATGATGGCTGGACTATGGGTTGTTTTTTTCTCTGTATTACTGATGAGTTTATGTTTTGCATCACTGAATGCAAGAGGTTTGACAAAATGCCAGAAAATGGAGAAATTGACGTATTTGACCAAAAAATGTGATGTTTTATGCTTACAAGAAACCTTTTGGGAAGATAAAATAAGTGATGAAATAAGAAAATTATGGGATGGAGAAATGTATATAAATTGTGATTTGCAGAGGAAGAGAGGTGTTGCCATATTAATCAAAAGAGGGATTTTTGAGGAAAATGACATAGATTACAAAGACACAAATGGCAGAATTATAATGGTTAAACTATTATATAAAGATAGAGAAATAAAAGTGTGTAACATTCATGCACCAAATGAGGAAAAAGAAAAGTTTGAATTTTATAAACGTCTAAATATTTTAATGGAAAAACAAGAAAACATTTTTATGATTGGGGATTTTAATACAGTGTTGCAAAGAATTGATATAGATGATTCAATGGTTTATAGAGCTGATAGAGGGAGGAATGAATTATATAATATAATGAGGAAATATGATATGGTTGATGTGTGGAGAGAGAGAAATGGTTTAAAAAGAGATTATTCAAGAAGACAAATAGTTGGAAGAGATTTAAAGCAAAGTAGAATAGATTTATGTTTATGTAAGAGAAAAGAATTACACTATGTTTTAAAGGCTTTTTATAAAAATTATAGCGAAAGTGATCATGATTTCTTATGGATAACGATGGATTTTAATGAGTTTATCAAAGGACCAGGAATGTGGATGTTAAATACAGACCTTTTAAAAATGGAAATATACAGAATTGAAATAGAGGGTATAATAATCAATAGTGTTAATGATGAAATGTTTGAAGAAGAAAAAGGATTTTGGTGGGATGTTTTGAAAAATAGAATAAAGAGGTTTTCAATAAACTTTTCTAAAAAAGTACAGAGAGCTAAAAGAGTGTCAGAAAATAAAGTTAAAAAGGAATGGGATGAAGAAATGAGAAAAATAACAGATGGAGAGAAAAACATTGATAAGATAATAGAATTGCAAGAAAAATTGAGGAATATAGAGGAAGAAAAGTGTAAGGGAGCAATGATAAGAAGCAGAGCAAAGGATATAGTAGAAGGAGAAAGAAGTACTAAATATTTTTATGAATTAGAGAAAAATAGACAGAAAGCAGATATAATTGCAAGCATTAATATTCAAGATGGCCAAATAGTGAAAGACAAGGAGGGAATTTTAAAGGAAATTAAAACATTTTACAAAGACTTATTTACAGAAAATGAGTTAAGTGAAGAGGATGAGGAATTTTTATTAGAGAAAATCAAAAGTAAAGTGAATAAGGAAGACAGAGAAATGTGTGAGGGTAATATTACAGAGATGGAAATAGAAACTGCAATAGATCAGTTAAGGAATGGAAAAAGCCCAGGAATAGATGGATTACCAAATGAATTTTATAAAGTTTTTAAAAATATCTTATGTCCTATACTACATGAAATATTTATTGATGTTTTAAAGAAGGGTGAATTAACACAAAGTATGAAGAAAGGAGTTGTAAAAATAATATACAAGAAAAAAGGGGATAAAGGAGATTTAAAAAACTACAGGCCACTAAGCATGCTGAACACGGACTACAAAATATTAACTAAAGTATTAGCAAATAGATTGAAAGAAGTGGTACCAAATATAATCACTACTAATCAAGCATATGGAGTTTTAAATAGAGATATCTCTGATATTTCGAACAGTATTAGAGATCTGATATGGTACATGAGAGATAAAAAAGAAACGGGTTATATAATAAGTGTAGATTTAGAAAAAGCTTTTGATAGAGTAGAGCATAAATATTTGATGGATGTAATGGAGAAGTTTGGATTCGGGGAGATTTTCATAAAATGGATAAAATGCTTATATACAGACATTACAAGTTGTGTTAAAGTGAATGGGTTTTTAACTGAGGATTTTAAAATAACAAGGTCGATAAGGCAAGGTTGCCCCATGTCAGCATTGTTATACACTTTAGTGGCCGAAACTCTAGGACTGGCAGTAGAAAAGGAAAAAAATATCAAAGGAATATCAATAAAAGAAGAAGAAACTGAACATAAGATATATCAATATGCTGATGACACTACATTATTTATTAAAGATATTAAAAGTGTAGAAAAAGTTATGGAGGTGTTGGGAAAATATTGCAGAGGAACGGGGGCTAAAGTCAATCAAGAAAAAA
>NC_137112.1:19756270-19758770 GCF_949357685.1 Gobio gobio | reverse complement strand
AGACCAGAAGATTCTGGCAAAGTTGGAGGAGTGGGGAGTGAAACCGATGTCTGCCATAAAGCGGCGAGTATGGCCTGGAACAGACATTTTAGATGGGACAAGATTCCTAAAAGTTCGGTTCACTGAGGAAGTTCGCTCACTCCCGTATTCGACTCGGTTCGAAACGCTAAGAGGCATGGAGTATTTTCGAGTGATACATGACAGGCAGGTGCGTGTCTGCAGGTTGTGTATCAAAGAAGGGCACTTGTTCCGAGAATGCCCAGAATTTAAATGCTACACATGCGGTAAAGTCGGCCACTATGCAAGGGAGTGTGGAGAGCGATCAGCAAGAGAGACAGACGAGGAGGGTGAACAAAGCGAAGACGACGAGAGGAGGGAGGAACATCAAGCAAAGAAGCAAAGCACAGAGAGTGAGGATGGCATGGAGGTGACAACAGATAGAGGAGAAAGTGGTGATGCACAGGATGGAGCTGGAAGGGGACAGAGAGCCGGGACAGCTGGTGAGGAGGTCGATGATGGGGGAGAGATGGAGGAGGAAAAGGAGGAGGAGGAGGATGAGCAGGATGAAGAAGACGATGAGGAGGAAGAGGTCGAAAAGGATGTAATGGTAGTGGGATCTAAGAAAGAGAAGAAGGTTGTGCAACAAGCAATACCTCAAAAGAAGGAAAGTAGGATTCCTCAAAAGATGCAAGCAACATCACAAAAACTGACTGTCAAAAGGAAGGCGGAGAGAGATAAGGACAGAATTGAACTGATAAAGGAACAACGCTCTGGTACGTAAATTCTGTTATGGTAGTAGATGCTTTGGTTTAGAAAAGAATATCTTCTTCTTTTGTTTGTTTGTATGATTTCTGTTACTTCAGTAAATACAAATGGGTTAAGGAATATTAAGAAGTTGAAGGAGTTAACATTTACGTATAGGAGTGATATCATTTGTGTTCAAGAAACTAACTGGGATGATGAAAAAGTGAAAGAAGTAAGGGAGGTATGGAAGGGAGATATATACTATAATAATGGTGCGATAAATGCAAGGGGTGTAGCGATAATGATTAAAAAAGATAAGATTGAAAATGTAAGGCAGGTGTATAGAGACCAAGTAGGGAGAATCATAGTTATAGAATTTAAAATCAAAGGTATTGAATTCAGATTAATTAATATATATGTTCCTAATGTGGAAAAAGATAAAAGGTGCTGTATTGAGGAACTAAAGGATCTGATTGTTGGAAGGTGCATAATAGTAGGCGATTTTAACATTATATGTAGTAGATTGGACGTTGGGAAGGGGGGTGTTTTCAGGTGGGAAAAATCAAGATTAATGTTAATGGAAGTAATGAGGGATAAGGGATTATTAGATGCATGGAGACATGAGAATCCAGAGAAGAGGGAGTTCACAAGGAGACAGATGAAGGAAGGGATATTAAAGCAGAGTAGGATTGATCTAGTGTTAGTGCAAGGAGATACCATAAGTTATATTGATGATGTACGACATCACCGGAATAATTTTAGTGATCATGATGGGGTTAGGTTTGGAATCAAAGTTGGAAGGAGGGAGGTGGGTGGAGGGATGTGGATTTTAAACGCAGGGTATATTGAAGAAGAGGAGTATAGACGACAGATGAAAGTGCTACTACTTCAGGAAAAGCAGTGGTTGGAGAAATGCTTGGAGGAAGATAAATTAAATAATGTCATTGGAAAGAGATGGGAGGAGGTAAAGTATAAAATTAAAGTTTTAAGTATGAGGTATAGTAAGAAAAGAAAAGATAAGATGATGAAAGAGGAAAGGGAGCTCAGAGAACAAGTGAGGATGGAACTCAGCAGAGTAGACGATGAAGAAGGATATTGCATGGAAAAGTATATAGAAGCAAAAATGAGGTTAGAGAAATATGAGAAGGAAAAATGTAGAGGAGCAATTTTAAGGAGTAAGGCGAAATATGCATTGGAAGGAGAAAAATGTACGGGGTATTTTCTGGGTTTAGAGAAAAGAAGGCAAAGTAAGATATATATCCATGAAATACATTCAAAAAAGAGAGAGGTAATAACTGATTATGTAGAGATTTTGGAGAGGGTGCAAGAGTTTTATGGGGAGTTGTACAAGAAAGGATGTGTGGATGAGGCAAGTATAGAGGAAGTATTGGAGAGTGTAGAGAGTGAGCTAGGGGAAGAAGAAATGAGATGGTGCGATAGAGAAATAGAGGAAGAAGAGGTTATAGCTGCAATAGAAGGTTTAGCAAGAGGGAAAAGCCCAGGAAGTGATGGGATAGGGACAGAGTGGTATAAACTATATAAAAATGATGTGGCACCCATTCTAGTGGAAGTATTTAAGGGAATAGAGAGAACAGAAACAATACAAAGTAAAATGGTAGAAGGAGTGATAGCGTTAGTTTTTAAAAAGGGGAATAAACTAGATTTAGAAAATTATAGACCGATTAGCTTGTTGAATACGGATTATAAAATACTTACCAAAGTCTTAGCAAATAGGATGAAAAGAGTAATGGGAGAC
>NC_137112.1:19748770-19751270 GCF_949357685.1 Gobio gobio | reverse complement strand
GGGACAGAGAGCCGGGACAGCTGGTGAGGAGGTCGATGATGGGGGAGAGATGGAGGAGGAAAAGGAGGAGGAGGAGGATGAGCAGGATGAAGAAGACGATGAGGAGGAAGAGGTCGAAAAGGATGTAATGGTAGTGGGATCTAAGAAAGAGAAGAAGGTTGTGCAACAAGCAATACCTCAAAAGAAGGAAAGTAGGATTCCTCAAAAGATGCAAGCAACATCACAAAAACTGACTGTCAAAAGGAAGGCGGAGAGAGATAAGGACAGAATTGAACTGATAAAGGAACAACGCTCTGGTACGTAAATTCTGTTATGGTAGTAGATGCTTTGGTTTAGAAAAGAATATCTTCTTCTTTTGTTTGTTTGTATGATTTCTGTTACTTCAGTAAATACAAATGGGTTAAGGAATATTAAGAAGTTGAAGGAGTTAACATTTACGTATAGGAGTGATATCATTTGTGTTCAAGAAACTAACTGGGATGATGAAAAAGTGAAAGAAGTAAGGGAGGTATGGAAGGGAGATATATACTATAATAATGGTGCGATAAATGCAAGGGGTGTAGCGATAATGATTAAAAAAGATAAGATTGAAAATGTAAGGCAGGTGTATAGAGACCAAGTAGGGAGAATCATAGTTATAGAATTTAAAATCAAAGGTATTGAATTCAGATTAATTAATATATATGTTCCTAATGTGGAAAAAGATAAAAGGTGCTGTATTGAGGAACTAAAGGATCTGATTGTTGGAAGGTGCATAATAGTAGGCGATTTTAACATTATATGTAGTAGATTGGACGTTGGGAAGGGGGGTGTTTTCAGGTGGGAAAAATCAAGATTAATGTTAATGGAAGTAATGAGGGATAAGGGATTATTAGATGCATGGAGACATGAGAATCCAGAGAAGAGGGAGTTCACAAGGAGACAGATGAAGGAAGGGATATTAAAGCAGAGTAGGATTGATCTAGTGTTAGTGCAAGGAGATACCATAAGTTATATTGATGATGTACGACATCACCGGAATAATTTTAGTGATCATGATGGGGTTAGGTTTGGAATCAAAGTTGGAAGGAGGGAGGTGGGTGGAGGGATGTGGATTTTAAACGCAGGGTATATTGAAGAAGAGGAGTATAGATGACAGATGAAAGTGCTACTACTTCAGGAAAAGCAGTGGTTGGAGAAATGCTTGGAGGAAGATAAATTAAATAATGTCATTGGAAAGAGATGGGAGGAGGTAAAGTATAAAATTAAAGTTTTAAGTATGAGGTATAGTAAGAAAAGAAAAGATAAGATGATGAAAGAGGAAAGGGAGCTCAGAGAACAAGTGAGGATGGAACTCAGCAGAGTAGACGATGAAGAAGGATATTGCATGGAAAAGTATATAGAAGCAAAAATGAGGTTAGAGAAATATGAGAAGGAAAAATGTAGAGGAGCAATTTTAAGGAGTAAGGCGAAATATGCATTGGAAGGAGAAAAATGTACGGGGTATTTTCTGGGTTTAGAGAAAAGAAGGCAAAGTAAGATATATATCCATGAAATACATTCAAAAAAGAGAGAGGTAATAACTGATTATGTAGAGATTTTGGAGAGGGTGCAAGAGTTTTATGGGGAGTTGTACAAGAAAGGATGTGTGGATGAGGCAAGTATAGAGGAAGTATTGGAGAGTGTAGAGAGTGAGCTAGGGGAAGAAGAAATGAGATGGTGCGATAGAGAAATAGAGGAAGAAGAGGTTATAGCTGCAATAGAAGGTTTAGCAAGAGGGAAAAGCCCAGGAAGTGATGGGATAGGGACAGAGTGGTATAAACTATATAAAAATGATGTGGCACCCATTCTAGTGGAAGTATTTAAGGGAATAGAGAGAACAGAAACAATACAAAGTAAAATGGTAGAAGGAGTGATAGCGTTAGTTTTTAAAAAGGGGAATAAACTAGATTTAGAAAATTATAGACCGATTAGCTTGTTGAATACGGATTATAAAATACTTACCAAAGTCTTAGCAAATAGGATGAAAAGAGTAATGGGAGACATAATTCAGCCAACACAAAGTTATAGTATTCCTGGTAGAGATATAGCAGATACAATTAGTACAATAAGAGATGTGATTGAGTACATGAAGAGAGATGGAAAGGGTGGGATAGTGTTAGGGATTGATTGGAATAAAGCCTTTGATAGGGTTGAACACCAGTTTCTATTTAAGGTTTTAGAAAAGTTTGGGTTTGGGGAAAGAATGGTAGGATGGGTGAGGAGATTATATGGGAGTGCAAGAAGCTGTATAAAGGTGAACGGAATACTGACAGATACTTTTGAAGTAGGAAGGTCAGTACGGCAAGGTTGCCCACTATCTGCTTTGCTATACGCCCTTTCAGTAGAACCTTTGGCCTTATTAATTAAGAGAGACAAGAGAATAAGAGGAATTGAGTTGCCATATGGAGGGAAGTGTGTAATTAACCAATATGCTGATGACACAACAGTGACAGTAAGGGAGATAGATAGTGTGAGAAAG
>NC_137112.1:19726270-19731270 GCF_949357685.1 Gobio gobio | reverse complement strand
CCCAAAAAAAAAAAAAAAAAAAAAAAAAAAAGAGTGCCTGAGCCTGTTCAATAGCCAGAATTTGGCTGCGGATTTCGCTTATGGCCATACCACCCTGAGCAAGCCCGATCAGAGTACGAAGAAGAAGAAGAGTTCTTGAACTCTTAAATAGCCAGAATTTGGCAGCAGCTTTCGCTTATGGCCATACCACTCTGAGCACTTGGTACGATCCAGGAAGTGAGTTGGCAGCAGGAGGGAGAGAAAGGCTCTCCCAAACTTTTTGATTTAAGTTTTATTGGAATATTATCCGGATTTCTTTTGTAGGAATTAATTTAGTTTTTTGGTTGTGCTACCCTGAGCAGAAACAGCTGCTCGGGGGAGGGCAAAATGAGCATTTTGCTCACTATGGACGGATCAACTGGTATTGACAAAGAAATGGCTAAGGACAAGGAACAAGCGCAAGGAATTGAGGAGGAGCAGGGGAGAGTGCAAAGAGGAAGAGTGGAGAGAAGGGAAGAAGGAAGCAAGCGAGAACAACAAAAGAAGTATGCAAAGGAGGCAACATTGATTGTAAATATGGCTGAGGTGGATGGAGGAAAAGCGGAGGATGTGATCGTTGCTCTGATAGCAAAGGTGGGAGTGACAAAGGTGTTGGCGGTGAGACCAAGATTGAACAATGAATTTGAAATAACTTTGGAAAATGAGGACATTTGTGAAAATTTTGAGGATGGCTTAATGATCAAGGGGATCCGCTGTGAGGTGAGGAGGTTGAGCACAAGGGAGTGCATTGTTTCTTTTATGCACCTGCCTTCCTACATAACGGATGAAGAGATTAAAAGCAAGCTTAATGCATGGGGCGTCTCAACAACATCAGAGATCAGAAGGAGGTACTATCCGGGCATGAGTATCACGGATGGGACTAGGTATGTGAGGGTTAAATTCCCAAGGGACGTTCCCTCTCTTCCATACAGCACGAGGTTTGAAACTGCGGAAGGAGCACAGTATTTTAGAGTGATACATGACAGACAGGTGAAGATTTGCCGTCTGTGTATGGATCCCGGGCATGTAATGAAAGACTGTCCCGAATTCAGGTGCCATAAGTGTGACGAGCTGGGGCACTTTGCAAGAGAATGCGATGCGGCAAGATGTCCTGACTGTAAGAAGGTGCTCGTTAAATGTGAGTGCCAGTTGGAGGCGGAAAATGTGGAGAATGTGGAGGGAAACAACGCAGCAGCGGAGGAAACACAAAATGAAGAGGAGGAAGATCAGGAGCTAATGGAAGAAATGGAGCAAGAGGAAGGGGAACAAGTTGGAGAGACGGTGGAGAACGATGGGGAAAAAGGACAAGAAGGGGAGAGTGCGGAGAGTAAAGAAGGGGAGCAGGTTTCATTGGAGAGCCAAGAGGAGGAGGAGGAGGAGGAGGAGGAGGATATGGAGGAGGAAAGAATGAAGGACGGTAAAAAAGACTGGCAAAAGGTGAAAACAACAAGACGTCGTCTGTTAAAGGTAATGCAAAAGCATGAAAAAGCCAAAAGAAGACATTTGATGAAAAGGGGAATGGAGGATGAAGGAATAAAGGGAGGGGGAGGGGTTCAAAATAGAATTGGGGTATTATTGGGGAGGGGTGATGAAATGAAATGATGAAGGAAATGTGGATTCTTTTTTGTACAATGGTTCTGAGTATTGCAACCATTAATGTTCGTGGGTTATTAGATATGGGAAAATTTGAAAGGCTGAAAGAAGGTTGTAAAATGGCAAATGTTATAATGATTCAAGAAACAAATTGGAGAGACGATGTAATGGGTGAGGTTAAAAAGAAATGGAAAGGGGATGTTTTGTGCAACCATGGAGATGGGAGGAGAGGGAGAGGAGTAGCAATCTTAATCAAAAAAGGGGTGTGTGAGGATGTAAAAGAGGTGTATAATGATCAGGAGGGGAAGTGTATGGCTGTGGAAATAGAAGAGGGGGGAGAAAAAATTATTTTATGTAATGTACATGCACCGGTTATCGAAAAAGAAAAAGTGGACTTCTTTAAAAAGCTGAAGGTATGCATGGGAAAATGGAAAAGGTTTTTAATAATTGGGGATTTTAATACGGTGTTTAGCAAGATGGATTTAGCAGAGGGAATGGTTTTTAAATCAGACGGAGGGAGGAAAGAACTGAAGTGTATAATGGAAGAAAATGATTTAGTGGATATATGGAGGAAAAGAAATGAAGGTGCTAGAGAATTTTCAAGACAACAGGTGGTTAAAAATTGTATGTGTGCTAGCAGAATAGACTTTGCAATGTGTAAGAGTGAATTTATGAATACGGTTGATAATATTTATTATAAAAAAACATCACTAAGTGATCATAAAGTTGTATGGGTGCAGATTGACTCAAGTGGGATGAAGAGAGGGCCGGGGTTATGGATTCTGAATACAGAATTTTTAAAGGAAATTAGTTTTAAGAAAGGAGTAGAAGAGGTGATAAAAGAAGAACAGAAGGATCAATTGTACAAAGAAGACAAAAGAATTTGGTGGGATAATGTTAAATACAGAATTGGGGCATACGCAAAAAACTTTGGTAAAATGTTGAAGAGGGTAAGGAATTGTGAAGAAAATAAAATAAGAAAAGAATTAAAAGATATTCTGAATGAGGGAGGTGGGAATGTGGAAAGATATTTAATATTGGAAAAAAAACTTAAAGAAATAGAAGAAAGGAAATTTAGAGGGGAGGTGATAAGAAGCAGGGCAAAATATGAAATAGAAGGGGAAAAATGCACAAAGTTTTTCTTTAATTTGGAGAAAAGTAGGCAGAGAGAAGGGATAATCAAAGAGATAAAAAGAGAAAGTGGCGAGATAGTGAAAGAAACAGAAGAGATTTTAAAAGAAATAATAGATTTTTATAAGAAGTTGTTTAGCAAAGGACAAATCGAAAAGACAGAAAAAGAATTTTTAATTGGGAAAATAAGGAAAAAATTGGATTTAGATGATAAAAAAATGAGTAATGAGGAGATAAGAAAGGAAGAAATCGAAAATGCTATAATGCAATTAAATAATGGGAAAAGTCCTGGAAGGGATGGGCTGTCGGGTGAGTTTTATAAACATTTTAAGGATGTGTTGACACCAATTTTAAAGGAAGTGTATGATGAGATATTTAAAAGGGAAGAAACGAGTCATTTTATGGGGATTGGGGTTATTAAGCTAATTTTCAAGAAAAGAGGAGATAAGAATGAATTGAAAAATTATAGACTAATAACCATGCTAAATACAGACTATAAAATTTTAGCGAAGATATTAGCAAACCGACTAAAGAAAATTATGCCAAATATTATTGAAACAAATCAGGCGTACGCTGTCGAAGGAAGGGATATTACAGACACAGTGTGTAGCATAAGGGATGTGGTGAGTCATATGGTAGAGGGAAAGAAAAAGGGATATGTAATAAGCCTAGATCTAGAAAAGGCATTTGACAGAGTAGAGCATGAATTTTTGTTTGAAATTTTAGAAAAGTTTGATTTTGGACAGAATTTTATAAAATGGTTGAAGATTTTATACAAAGGGGCGAAAAGCCAAATAAAATGCAATGGGTTTTTAACTGGAGCTTTTAGTGTTTCAAGGTCAATAAGACAAGGCTGTCCTTTGTCAGCCCTACTATATAGTTTGGTAGCTGAATCCCTGGGGTTAGCAATAATGGGAGAAAAGGAAATCAAAGGGGTGGATCTAAGACAAAATGAGGAATTACAAAAAGTTTATCAATACGCAGATGACACAACGCTAATAGTGAGGGATGTCAACAGTGTTAAAAAGGCAATGGAAATTTTAGAAAAGTACTGTAAAGGATCGGGGGCCAAAATAAACATACAGAAAACAGTTTATATGAACATAGGAGGGGGGGAGAATATTCAAAGCTTGTTTCCTTTTAAAGAAGAAGAGGGCTTAAAGGTGTTAGGAGTTAGAATAGGGAAAAATGAAAGAGTAATGAGGGACATGATGTGGGATGAGGTGATTGGAAGGATGGAAAGAGTTTTGAATTTTTGGAAACCGAGGGCTCTAACATTGAGAGGGAAGGTGTTAGTACTGAATGCCTTAATGTTAGCGAAAATGTGGTACGTGTTGGGAGTTACGCCGATGCCAAGGTGGATAGGCAAAAGAATAAAAGCAGTGGTTTTGAAGTTCCTATGGGACTCAAAGCCATCTAAGATCGCATATGAAACAATAATAGGGGATGTGAAAGATGGAGGATTGGGGCTACAGGATCCGGAATTAAAGAAAAAGAGTTTTAGAGTCAAAATAGTGAAAAAGTTTTTGAGTGAAGGAAATCAGGCACAATGGCCAGAGATAATGAAGTTGTTTTTAAACAAATGTGGAAATATGAACATTGGGGCAGATATTTTAGGGATGAAATTGAAGCAAACTTTGATGTTTGGAATCCCAGAGTTTTATATTGAGGTTTTAGAAGCATGGGGGGAATTCAAAATAAATGTAAGCATGATTCCTAGATGCAGAGAAGAAATGTTAAATCAACCATTGTTCTTAAATGACAATGTATTATATAATGGAAAAGAGTTGTACTTCAATAAATGGATTAAGGCTGGATTTAGGAGAGTGAGGGATGTATTATATGAGGTAAAAGAAGGATTCTTTCCGTTCCAAGCAATAGTGGATGAGGTGAAAGAGGTTGATGACGACATAAATGTAAAGATTTTGGAAAGACAATATGAACAGGTGAAAGAAGCGATTCCTGGGCAATGGGTTAAGACGATTGAGAAAGAAAATGGAAATGAAAGGGGAAAAATGAAGGTATTTATAAAAGAGAAAGGAGAAGATGTTCCTTTTAATCAAAGTTCAGTGAAGGAATTTTATGTGTTTTTTAGGAATTCAGTGTTTAAAGAACCAGCGGCAGTAAAATTTTGGGAAAAAGTTTTTAACGATTTTGATAAGAAGATGTTATGGAAAAATCTGTGGAAATGGTATATGGATGCAGGAATGGGAAATTTGGACTTTTGTATAAGGCATAATATCATATTTTCAGAATTA
>NC_137112.1:19718770-19723770 GCF_949357685.1 Gobio gobio | reverse complement strand
AAGGGAAGAAGGAAGCAAGCGAGAACAACAAAAGAAGTATGCAAAGGAGGCAACATTGATTGTAAATATGGCTGAGGTGGATGGAGGAAAAGCGGAGGATGTGATCGTTGCTCTGATAGCAAAGGTGGGAGTGACAAAGGTGTTGGCGGTGAGACCAAGATTGAACAATGAATTTGAAATAACTTTGGAAAATGAGGACATTTGTGAAAATTTTGAGGATGGCTTAATGATCAAGGGGATCCGCTGTGAGGTGAGGAGGTTGAGCACAAGGGAGTGCATTGTTTCTTTTATGCACCTGCCTTCCTACATAACGGATGAAGAGATTAAAAGCAAGCTTAATGCATGGGGCGTCTCAACAACATCAGAGATCAGAAGGAGGTACTATCCGGGCATGAGTATCACGGATGGGACTAGGTATGTGAGGGTTAAATTCCCAAGGGACGTTCCCTCTCTTCCATACAGCACGAGGTTTGAAACTGCGGAAGGAGCACAGTATTTTAGAGTGATACATGACAGACAGGTGAAGATTTGCCGTCTGTGTATGGATCCCGGGCATGTAATGAAAGACTGTCCCGAATTCAGGTGCCATAAGTGTGACGAGCTGGGGCACTTTGCAAGAGAATGCGATGCGGCAAGATGTCCTGACTGTAAGAAGGTGCTCGTTAAATGTGAGTGCCAGTTGGAGGCGGAAAATGTGGAGAATGTGGAGGGAAACAACGCAGCAGCGGAGGAAACACAAAATGAAGAGGAGGAAGATCAGGAGCTAATGGAAGAAATGGAGCAAGAGGAAGGGGAACAAGTTGGAGAGACGGTGGAGAACGATGGGGAAAAAGGACAAGAAGGGGAGAGTGCGGAGAGTAAAGAAGGGGAGCAGGTTTCATTGGAGAGCCAAGAGGAGGAGGAGGAGGAGGAGGAGGAGGATATGGAGGAGGAAAGAATGAAGGACGGTAAAAAAGACTGGCAAAAGGTGAAAACAACAAGACGTCGTCTGTTAAAGGTAATGCAAAAGCATGAAAAAGCCAAAAGAAGACATTTGATGAAAAGGGGAATGGAGGATGAAGGAATAAAGGGAGGGGGAGGGGTTCAAAATAGAATTGGGGTATTATTGGGGAGGGGTGATGAAATGAAATGATGAAGGAAATGTGGATTCTTTTTTGTACAATGGTTCTGAGTATTGCAACCATTAATGTTCGTGGGTTATTAGATATGGGAAAATTTGAAAGGCTGAAAGAAGGTTGTAAAATGGCAAATGTTATAATGATTCAAGAAACAAATTGGAGAGACGATGTAATGGGTGAGGTTAAAAAGAAATGGAAAGGGGATGTTTTGTGCAACCATGGAGATGGGAGGAGAGGGAGAGGAGTAGCAATCTTAATCAAAAAAGGGGTGTGTGAGGATGTAAAAGAGGTGTATAATGATCAGGAGGGGAAGTGTATGGCTGTGGAAATAGAAGAGGGGGGAGAAAAAATTATTTTATGTAATGTACATGCACCGGTTATCGAAAAAGAAAAAGTGGACTTCTTTAAAAAGCTGAAGGTATGCATGGGAAAATGGAAAAGGTTTTTAATAATTGGGGATTTTAATACGGTGTTTAGCAAGATGGATTTAGCAGAGGGAATGGTTTTTAAATCAGACGGAGGGAGGAAAGAACTGAAGTGTATAATGGAAGAAAATGATTTAGTGGATATATGGAGGAAAAGAAATGAAGGTGCTAGAGAATTTTCAAGACAACAGGTGGTTAAAAATTGTATGTGTGCTAGCAGAATAGACTTTGCAATGTGTAAGAGTGAATTTATGAATACGGTTGATAATATTTATTATAAAAAAACATCACTAAGTGATCATAAAGTTGTATGGGTGCAGATTGACTCAAGTGGGATGAAGAGAGGGCCGGGGTTATGGATTCTGAATACAGAATTTTTAAAGGAAATTAGTTTTAAGAAAGGAGTAGAAGAGGTGATAAAAGAAGAACAGAAGGATCAATTGTACAAAGAAGACAAAAGAATTTGGTGGGATAATGTTAAATACAGAATTGGGGCATACGCAAAAAACTTTGGTAAAATGTTGAAGAGGGTAAGGAATTGTGAAGAAAATAAAATAAGAAAAGAATTAAAAGATATTCTGAATGAGGGAGGTGGGAATGTGGAAAGATATTTAATATTGGAAAAAAAACTTAAAGAAATAGAAGAAAGGAAATTTAGAGGGGAGGTGATAAGAAGCAGGGCAAAATATGAAATAGAAGGGGAAAAATGCACAAAGTTTTTCTTTAATTTGGAGAAAAGTAGGCAGAGAGAAGGGATAATCAAAGAGATAAAAAGAGAAAGTGGCGAGATAGTGAAAGAAACAGAAGAGATTTTAAAAGAAATAATAGATTTTTATAAGAAGTTGTTTAGCAAAGGACAAATCGAAAAGACAGAAAAAGAATTTTTAATTGGGAAAATAAGGAAAAAATTGGATTTAGATGATAAAAAAATGAGTAATGAGGAGATAAGAAAGGAAGAAATCGAAAATGCTATAATGCAATTAAATAATGGGAAAAGTCCTGGAAGGGATGGGCTGTCGGGTGAGTTTTATAAACATTTTAAGGATGTGTTGACACCAATTTTAAAGGAAGTGTATGATGAGATATTTAAAAGGGAAGAAACGAGTCATTTTATGGGGATTGGGGTTATTAAGCTAATTTTCAAGAAAAGAGGAGATAAGAATGAATTGAAAAATTATAGACTAATAACCATGCTAAATACAGACTATAAAATTTTAGCGAAGATATTAGCAAACCGACTAAAGAAAATTATGCCAAATATTATTGAAACAAATCAGGCGTACGCTGTCGAAGGAAGGGATATTACAGACACAGTGTGTAGCATAAGGGATGTGGTGAGTCATATGGTAGAGGGAAAGAAAAAGGGATATGTAATAAGCCTAGATCTAGAAAAGGCATTTGACAGAGTAGAGCATGAATTTTTGTTTGAAATTTTAGAAAAGTTTGATTTTGGACAGAATTTTATAAAATGGTTGAAGATTTTATACAAAGGGGCGAAAAGCCAAATAAAATGCAATGGGTTTTTAACTGGAGCTTTTAGTGTTTCAAGGTCAATAAGACAAGGCTGTCCTTTGTCAGCCCTACTATATAGTTTGGTAGCTGAATCCCTGGGGTTAGCAATAATGGGAGAAAAGGAAATCAAAGGGGTGGATCTAAGACAAAATGAGGAATTACAAAAAGTTTATCAATACGCAGATGACACAACGCTAATAGTGAGGGATGTCAACAGTGTTAAAAAGGCAATGGAAATTTTAGAAAAGTACTGTAAAGGATCGGGGGCCAAAATAAACATACAGAAAACAGTTTATATGAACATAGGAGGGGGGGAGAATATTCAAAGCTTGTTTCCTTTTAAAGAAGAAGAGGGCTTAAAGGTGTTAGGAGTTAGAATAGGGAAAAATGAAAGAGTAATGAGGGACATGATGTGGGATGAGGTGATTGGAAGGATGGAAAGAGTTTTGAATTTTTGGAAACCGAGGGCTCTAACATTGAGAGGGAAGGTGTTAGTACTGAATGCCTTAATGTTAGCGAAAATGTGGTACGTGTTGGGAGTTACGCCGATGCCAAGGTGGATAGGCAAAAGAATAAAAGCAGTGGTTTTGAAGTTCCTATGGGACTCAAAGCCATCTAAGATCGCATATGAAACAATAATAGGGGATGTGAAAGATGGAGGATTGGGGCTACAGGATCCGGAATTAAAGAAAAAGAGTTTTAGAGTCAAAATAGTGAAAAAGTTTTTGAGTGAAGGAAATCAGGCACAATGGCCAGAGATAATGAAGTTGTTTTTAAACAAATGTGGAAATATGAACATTGGGGCAGATATTTTAGGGATGAAATTGAAGCAAACTTTGATGTTTGGAATCCCAGAGTTTTATATTGAGGTTTTAGAAGCATGGGGGGAATTCAAAATAAATGTAAGCATGATTCCTAGATGCAGAGAAGAAATGTTAAATCAACCATTGTTCTTAAATGACAATGTATTATATAATGGAAAAGAGTTGTACTTCAATAAATGGATTAAGGCTGGATTTAGGAGAGTGAGGGATGTATTATATGAGGTAAAAGAAGGATTCTTTCCGTTCCAAGCAATAGTGGATGAGGTGAAAGAGGTTGATGACGACATAAATGTAAAGATTTTGGAAAGACAATATGAACAGGTGAAAGAAGCGATTCCTGGGCAATGGGTTAAGACGATTGAGAAAGAAAATGGAAATGAAAGGGGAAAAATGAAGGTATTTATAAAAGAGAAAGGAGAAGATGTTCCTTTTAATCAAAGTTCAGTGAAGGAATTTTATGTGTTTTTTAGGAATTCAGTGTTTAAAGAACCAGCGGCAGTAAAATTTTGGGAAAAAGTTTTTAACGATTTTGATAAGAAGATGTTATGGAAAAATCTGTGGAAATGGTATATGGATGCAGGAATGGGAAATTTGGACTTTTGTATAAGGCATAATATCATATTTTCAGAATTAAAACTGCACAAAATGGGTCTAACTGAAAATGCAATGTGTAAAGTTTGTCTGGTAAAGGAGGAAGGAATTCTACATATGTTCCTGTCATGTTCAGAACTACAAGCTTTCCAACTGAAAATGAAAATGATGGTAAAAGAACTGTTGGGAGATAAGAGTGATGAAATTGAAAAAGAGCAGAACTGGAACTGTGTGTTTTTATTCGGAGTCAATACAATTTGTGAAAAACAGAATGTAATAAATATTTTCTTGACTGTTGCGAGGGACGTGATATGGCGGAGAAGGAATTTTGCAAGAAAGGAAAAGAAGAAGTTGGACTTGTGGATGTGGTTTAATAGGAGAATGAAAGAATATATAAAAACACTGGAAGAGTACTTTAAGGGTGAAGGGAAGATGAATATACTTAATAAATTGATAGGGGAAAATAATCCTTTCATCAAAAATACATTGAATGGGCTGGAGCTGAATCTGTAAAAAGAAATGTGAGGGTT
>NC_137112.1:19706270-19711270 GCF_949357685.1 Gobio gobio | reverse complement strand
GGAAAAGCGGAGGATGTGATCGTTGCTCTGATAGCAAAGGTGGGAGTGACAAAGGTGTTGGCGGTGAGACCAAGATTGAACAATGAATTTGAAATAACTTTGGAAAATGAGGACATTTGTGAAAATTTTGAGGATGGCTTAATGATCAAGGGGATCCGCTGTGAGGTGAGGAGGTTGAGCACAAGGGAGTGCATTGTTTCTTTTATGCACCTGCCTTCCTACATAACGGATGAAGAGATTAAAAGCAAGCTTAATGCATGGGGCGTCTCAACAACATCAGAGATCAGAAGGAGGTACTATCCGGGCATGAGTATCACGGATGGGACTAGGTATGTGAGGGTTAAATTCCCAAGGGACGTTCCCTCTCTTCCATACAGCACGAGGTTTGAAACTGCGGAAGGAGCACAGTATTTTAGAGTGATACATGACAGACAGGTGAAGATTTGCCGTCTGTGTATGGATCCCGGGCATGTAATGAAAGACTGTCCCGAATTCAGGTGCCATAAGTGTGACGAGCTGGGGCACTTTGCAAGAGAATGCGATGCGGCAAGATGTCCTGACTGTAAGAAGGTGCTCGTTAAATGTGAGTGCCAGTTGGAGGCGGAAAATGTGGAGAATGTGGAGGGAAACAACGCAGCAGCGGAGGAAACACAAAATGAAGAGGAGGAAGATCAGGAGCTAATGGAAGAAATGGAGCAAGAGGAAGGGGAACAAGTTGGAGAGACGGTGGAGAACGATGGGGAAAAAGGACAAGAAGGGGAGAGTGCGGAGAGTAAAGAAGGGGAGCAGGTTTCATTGGAGAGCCAAGAGGAGGAGGAGGAGGAGGAGGAGGAGGAGATGGAGGAGGAAAGAATGAAGGACAGTAAAAAAGACTGGGAAAAGGTGAAAACAACAAGACGTCGTCTGTTAAAGGTAATGCAAAAGCATGAAAAAGCCAAAAGAAGACATTTGATGAAAAGGGGAATGGAGGATGAAGGAATAAAGGGAGGGGGAGGGGTTCAAAATAGATTTGGGGTATTATTGGGGAGGGGTGATGAAATGAAATGATGAAGGAAATGTGGATTCTTTTTTGTACAATGGTTCTGAGTATTGCAACCATTAATGTTCGTGGGTTATTAGATATGGGAAAATTTGAAAGGCTGAAAGAAGGTTGTAAAATGGCAAATGTTATAATGATTCAAGAAACAAATTGGAGAGACGATGTAATGGGTGAGGTTAAAAAGAAATGGAAAGGGGATGTTTTGTGCAACCATGGAGATGGGAGGAGAGGGAGAGGAGTAGCAATCTTAATTAAAAAAGGGGTGTGTGAGGATGTAAAAGAGGTGTATAATGATCAGGAGGGGAAGTGTATGGCTGTGGAAATAGAAGAGGGGGGAGAAAAAATTATTTTATGTAATGTACATGCACCGGTTATCGAAAAAGAAAAAGTGGACTTCTTTAAAAAGCTGAAGGTATGCATGGGAAAATGGAAAAGGTTTTTAATAATTGGGGATTTTAATACGGTGTTTAGCAAGATGGATTTAGCAGAGGGAATGGTTTTTAAATCAGACGGAGGGAGGAAAGAACTGAAGTGTATAATGGAAGAAAATGATTTAGTGGATATATGGAGGAAAAGAAATGAAGGTGCTAGAGAATTTTCAAGACAACAGGTGGTTAAAAATTGTATGTGTGCTAGCAGAATAGACTTTGCAATGTGTAAGAGTGAATTTATGAATACGGTTGATAATATTTATTATAAAAAAACATCACTAAGTGATCATAAAGTTGTATGGGTGCAGATTGACTCAAGTGGGATGAAGAGAGGGCCGGGGTTATGGATTCTGAATACAGAATTTTTAAAGGAAATTAGTTTTAAGAAAGGAGTAGAAGAGGTGATAAAAGAAGAACAGAAGGATCAATTGTACAAAGAAGACAAAAGAATTTGGTGGGATAATGTTAAATACAGAATTGGGGCATACGCAAAAAACTTTGGTAAAATGTTGAAGAGGGTAAGGAATTATGAAGAAAATAAAATAAGAAAAGAATTAAAAGATATTCTGAATGAGGGAGGTGGGAATGTGGAAAGATATTTAATATTGGAAAAAAAACTTAAAGAAATAGAAGAAAGGAAATTTAGAGGGGAGGTGATAAGAAGCAGGGCAAAATATGAAATAGAAGGGGAAAAATGCACAAAGTTTTTCTTTAATTTGGAGAAAAGTAGGCAGAGAGAAGGGATAATCAAAGAGATAAAAAGAGAAAGTGGCGAGATAGTGAAAGAAACAGAAGAGATTTTAAAAGAAATAATAGATTTTTATAAGAAGTTGTTTAGCAAAGGACAAATCGAAAAGACAGAAAAAGAATTTTTAATTGGGAAAATAAGGAAAAAATTGGATTTAGATGATAAAAAAATGAGTAATGAGGAGATAAGAAAGGAAGAAATCGAAAATGCTATAATGCAATTAAATAATGGGAAAAGTCCTGGAAGGGATGGGCTGTCGGGTGAGTTTTATAAACATTTTAAGGATGTGTTGACACCAATTTTAAAGGAAGTGTATGATGAGATATTTAAAAGGGAAGAAACGAGTCATTTTATGGGGATTGGGGTTATTAAGCTAATTTTCAAGAAAAGAGGAGATAAGAATGAATTGAAAAATTATAGACCAATAACCATGCTAAATACAGACTATAAAATTTTAGCGAAGATATTAGCAAACCGACTAAAGAAAATTATGCCAAATATTATTGAAACAAATCAGGCGTACGCTGTCGAAGGAAGGGATATTACAGACACAGTGTGTAGCATAAGGGATGTGGTGAGTCATATGGTAGAGGGAAAGAAAAAGGGATATGTAATAAGCCTAGATCTAGAAAAGGCATTTGACAGAGTAGAGCATGAATTTTTGTTTGAAATTTTAGAAAAGTTTGATTTTGGACAGAATTTTATAAAATGGTTGAAGATTTTATACAAAGGGGCGAAAAGCCAAATAAAATGCAATGGGTTTTTAACTGGAGCTTTTAGTGTTTCAAGGTCAATAAGACAAGGCTGTCCTTTGTCAGCCCTACTATATAGTTTGGTAGCTGAATCCCTGGGGTTAGCAATAATGGGAGAAAAGGAAATCAAAGGGGTGGATCTAAGACAAAATGAGGAATTACAAAAAGTTTATCAATACGCAGATGACACAACGCTAATAGTGAGGGATGTCAACAGTGTTAAAAAGGCAATGGAAATTTTAGAAAAGTACTGTAAAGGATCGGGGGCCAAAATAAACATACAGAAAACAGTTTATATGAACATAGGAGGGGGGGAGAATATTCAAAGCTTGTTTCCTTTTAAAGAAGAAGAGGGCTTAAAGGTGTTAGGAGTTAGAATAGGGAAAAATGAAAGAGTAATGAGGGACATGATGTGGGATGAGGTGATTGGAAGGATGGAAAGAGTTTTGAATTTTTGGAAACCGAGGGCTCTAACATTGAGAGGGAAGGTGTTAGTACTGAATGCCTTAATGTTAGCGAAAATGTGGTACGTGTTGGGAGTTACGCCGATGCCAAGGTGGATAGGCAAAAGAATAAAAGCAGTGGTTTTGAAGTTCCTATGGGACTCAAAGCCATCTAAGATCGCATATGAAACAATAATAGGGGATGTGAAAGATGGAGGATTGGGGCTACAGGATCCGGAATTAAAGAAAAAGAGTTTTAGAGTCAAAATAGTGAAAAAGTTTTTGAGTGAAGGAAATCAGGCACAATGGCCAGAGATAATGAAGTTGTTTTTAAACAAATGTGGAAATATGAACATTGGGGCAGATATTTTAGGGATGAAATTGAAGCAAACTTTGATGTTTGGAATCCCAGAGTTTTATATTGAGGTTTTAGAAGCATGGGGGGAATTCAAAATAAATGTAAGCATGATTCCTAGATGCAGAGAAGAAATGTTAAATCAACCATTGTTCTTAAATGACAATGTATTATATAATGGAAAAGAGTTGTACTTCAATAAATGGATTAAGGCTGGATTTAGGAGAGTGAGGGATGTATTATATGAGGTAAAAGAAGGATTCTTTCCGTTCCAAGCAATAGTGGATGAGGTGAAAGAGGTTGATGACGACATAAATGTAAAGATTTTGGAAAGACAATATGAACAGGTGAAAGAAGCGATTCCTGGGCAATGGGTTAAGACGATTGAGAAAGAAAATGGAAATGAAAGGGGAAAAATGAAGGTATTTATAAAAGAGAAAGGAGAAGATGTTCCTTTTAATCAAAGTTCAGTGAAGGAATTTTATGTGTTTTTTAGGAATTCAGTGTTTAAAGAACCAGCGGCAGTAAAATTTTGGGAAAAAGTTTTTAACGATTTTGATAAGAAGATGTTATGGAAAAATCTGTGGAAATGGTATATGGATGCAGGAATGGGAAATTTGGACTTTTGTATAAGGCATAATATCATATTTTCAGAATTAAAACTGCACAAAATGGGTCTAACTGAAAATGCAATGTGTAAAGTTTGTCTGGTAAAGGAGGAAGGAATTCTACATATGTTCCTGTCATGTTCAGAACTACAAGCTTTCCAACTGAAAATGAAAATGATGGTAAAAGAACTGTTGGGAGATAAGAGTGATGAAATTGAAAAAGAGCAGAACTGGAACTGTGTGTTTTTATTCGGAGTCAATACAATTTGTGAAAAACAGAATGTAATAAATATTTTCTTGACTGTTGCGAGGGACGTGATATGGCGGAGAAGGAATTTTGCAAGAAAGGAAAAGAAGAAGTTGGACTTGTGGATGTGGTTTAATAGGAGAATGAAAGAATATATAAAAACACTGGAAGAGTACTTTAAGGGTGAAGGGAAGATGAATATACTTAATAAATTGATAGGGGAAAATAATCCTTTCATCAAAAATACATTGAATGGGCTGGAGCTGAATCTGTAAAAAGAAATGAGAGGGTTTATGAATGTATGACAAGAAGTGAATTGAATTTTTGAATGTATGTTTGTATATGATTGGAAAAGGAAATGTTTTAAATGATATGTA
>NC_137112.1:19648770-19676270 GCF_949357685.1 Gobio gobio | reverse complement strand
CATCTTCCGAGTAGAAGCCCAGCAGTTCACCTCGTCTACCTCTTCCCCTATACCCTGGTGGATAGGACTTGAAAAGGGCTCTGCAGTCCAAGCATTCCCTGATGCTGTACATCTCTCTGAACTCTTTGCGGTAGTCCTGAGAGAAACATTTCCAGTTGACCACACCTTAAAGTGTAAAGAAAAAATACAGGAGAGATAAATAAAGATTTTGAGTTTAAATGCATCATACCACAGAAAATCTGAATATATGTTCATTGTACAAGGGAGGGGAAAAAAACATACTGTCTAGCCAGGCAAAGTGTGCAGCTTTCCGAAAAACTTCATCTGTGACCACATCCCTAAACCTCCTGCATACCAGTGAAAGGGTCAAATATGCAGAATCACCAGTTGTTAAAATAACTTCCTTGAGGACGTTGGAAAGGATTTCCAGGGGAAGCTGTTGAAACAAAAACATAAATGTTAACTTGTATATAAAAGTTGTTGAAAAAAAAAAAAACATTGACTAAAGACAACCTTGGTCCAGACAAACCTGATATATTGTTGTCACAACAGCAAGATCTGAAAACAAAAAAAAAACAAAAAAAAAGATTAATTTTCTTTTATAATAATCATATAATTAACACACATTAGCTACTTTCCCACTGTCAGGCCAGTGTGAGCAAGGGCTTTCAACAGACCAGGCGGAGTTAAGAGCTTTGGACCTGTAGCACAGAGACCAAAATCACTGCATTTTCATCATCAGGTCAGCGAGATCGCAAAACAAACATTTGGGGCAGTTTGATTGCATAAAGTGCCCCATTATGCTTTTTTTAAAGTGTTCTCATTTAGTTTTGGAGGTCTCCTACAACAGGTTTACATGCAAAGGTCAAAAAAAGTGTTTCATTTTCTCATAATATAACGACTCAAATGACTCTATGGATGAATCAGTCTCTCTCCCTCATTTTCATGAGCTTACTTTGGTCTGATTTGGTCAGATAGCCCAGTCTGTTGTGAATGGTCTACCGCGTACAACGCATATTTCGGAAATAAACGCCTATTACCATAATGGAACTCCAGCTCAATCAGGAGGCTTCTTAAAAGATCAGCTATTGTACACTGTACAGACAGTAAGGATGATGTTGATTTTATATCAATTCCAGCGAGAGTCCGAATCGATGACGAAACATCAGAAGAACTAATTTTTTTTTCAAGCCCCAGTTGGCCCGCATTGGACCAAGTTATTAGGAGGCCCAGAAACCCCTGGCCCTGAGGAAGCCCGAATGAGGAACGAGCAAGGCCTGGAAGTGACAGTGAAGGCGTGTCGCTTTTGGCCAAACAGTGGAAACGCTGCTATTGGATGACCAACAGAATCCTTGTACATCCCTTCCATTGCATATCTGACAATTATGTAGCTATAATATTTAGAAAAAAAGAAAAAAAAACCTAGACTAAAAAAAGAACACTCAATTCATAATTATTAGTGCACAAATAAATAACCTGCTTTGTCGGACTGTCCCTGTAGACATTGGCTTTTGTTTGGTGAACCTCCTCCCCTCAGTGGTTGAGCGCTAAAAGAACAAGTGACAAGAGGTAGATTGGTGGATATAGTAAAGAGTATTGTTTAATGTAGGACCATGCAAACAGCTACACACATTTGCAGAGTGAAGTTGTCCAGTATAAGAGCACACCACCACCTCCTGATCAGGGGCATGTCATTCTGAAAAACAAAATAAATATATACAATCATCATGTATGTCTATTCAATTAAATTGATAGATGTCACATGGTTATGACATACCTCTGTAAAATCAAATCTAAGCCCCAAAGCCATGTACAGAGTGTACTGTTAGAATCCACAAATAACAAGAAAATGTGCATGTTATTAGCATGTTATGAGCTTACAAATTTAACTAAAATAACTATTCTGATTTAACCTACCATCAGTATGTACATCCCACAGTTGTTTCCACCCATCTGCTTTGGGATTCCCTGTGAGGTTTGGAGTAAAAAAAAGCACATACTTTTACCATCACAGATTCTAAATCACATCAGTTGTTAATGTTAAATATTTTTGTAATGAAATAGACTTTTGTTTTCATTTAAATATAATGTTTCACTTCAAATGTAATCGCAGCTTTCTCTGTCCACTCTCGGCTGTCAATTAGTTTTGCAATGTTCCTGTAAAGAAAAATTATGTACAATTGTTAGGGATGTAGTTGTCCATATCAATTAACCTATCTACATCTCATTTGCAAACAAGTGTCATAGGTGGTTTGTTATTGCATAACTGTTCATGCACATCACTGAAAACTCCAATGAACACAAAATAAAGTTCTTGAACAAAAATAGAGGTTACGGTTTAAAACAGAACAACCGTAAACTCTGAACTCATTCTGAACACTTCTATAACCTGAATGTG
The DNA here is from genome assembly GCF_949357685.1 of Gobio gobio. Lineage (NCBI taxonomy): Eukaryota > Metazoa > Chordata > Actinopteri > Cypriniformes > Gobionidae > Gobio > Gobio gobio. The sequence continues at coordinate 19,673,872 of NC_137112.1, read as the reverse complement.
TCAATGTATGGTCCAAATGCTGCTTGTTGCATGGAATCGAGAAAATAAATGGCTCTTGTCTTTGGTTTCATAATCTGTAAAACGCACATGCAATGCTTTGTACAAACATCTCTGAAATGGTTTACTGTATATGTAATTAATTGTAATGTGCAAATAAACTAAATTCAACAGCACATTATTGGATATATTAGTGCTAAAATTACAACTAACTGTTAACTTAGTTCTCATCTGAATTACATTACTTACACACAGTAGCCAGTGGCCAGGTAGCCAGGCTGGCAGAGCCACAAGGTCCGTCTGGCTCACATTAGCCTAAAATGTATGTACAAACATATCAGAGCCTAGAAACTATAATGTTTATATTCAATGACAGTACAATCTTTCACAAGACAAAACATTCCAGAACTCACCGGAAGGGACAACTCTGGAAAACAAGAAAGTGGCGGAAGCCAGGTCGCTACCACGTAGGGATTAGCAACATGCACATTGATATCCTGTAACAAAGGAACAAGTGTCAGATACATACAAATGTATCCTGTTTTCAATAAAATCCTTGAGACTGCTACCTTACCATGCGGAAAGCGATGTTCTCAACGATTCTTAGGCAACACTTCAAAATCTATAATTTAATAAAACAAAAAAAATCAGTTCCTTTGAGATTTTTAATCTAATTTTACTTATAAAAATGTATTTTACCGTTGCTTCAACTTCTTCTGCCAATCCTAAAGTCATGAAATCAGAACGCAACAACACAGTTGATCCCACAGACGCAATACGTTCCTCCGGGTCACTGTTAGGGTCCAATACATGTGCAACCTGGAAAAAAAAAAATTAAGCAAGCATAAACTATGATCATGTTAAGATTTTTAGTGTCCACAAACAAATGACTACCATTTTCTGAAGATGTTCTGGTAACGGTTGACCCCACACTGCTTTATTTGGAAGCATGTCCTCCACGGCCCAGAAGGGCTTGTGGCTTGTAGTCCCACTTTGACATGTGTGCTCTTCGCATGGTGGCTGGACAGCAGCTATAATAAAAAACGACAATGACGACATCATGAATTATCACTTCATAAACTTACTACTACAACAGCACATTCATACCTGGAATTTGACTGCATACTCCAGTATCAATTGTGTTGGAGGGTTGAGGATTCACGGCCAAGGATGCATCTAAAACACATGAACATATACATACACTCTCTCTCGCAGTGTGCATCTTATATTTTCAATCATAGATGACTGATCTTCCTACCACAACAACATTACATTCATACCTGAAATTTGACTGCATGCTCCAGTATTAATTGTGTTGGAGGGTTGAGGATTCACGGCCAAGGCTGCACCTAAAATACACAGAAGCATATACATACATACATACACATATATACATACACATATATATATACACACATATATATATATATATATATACATATATATATATATATATATATATATATATACATATACATATATATATATATATATATACATATATATACACACAAAAAAAAAATATATATATATATATATATATATATACACATATATATATACATACACACAAAAAAAAAAAAATTATATATATATATATATATATATATAAACACAGTGATAATTTATTACCCAAAATGATCTTTCCATTGCAATCAAACTGTAATTCGGTGTTCTCATCAGCAAGTTTTCTTAACTGTTTTACAACCTTATTGTTACGTGCAACATTTTTATGGTGCAAAATATTTCTTGCAATGAAAATGTGGGATGATGGTTTCATCATGTTCAGGAAGTAGTTCTTTTTCTTCATATCTGAAAAGAGTTGCTCAGCTGTCTGACTGTTTATTTTTCCAGCAAGCTCAGGGACAAGGCCAATCCTCCTCAAGGAATCCCTAACGTCTTTGCTATTGTTCTGATGGAACACATCACACAACGCGTAGTGGTCAGATGAACCAGTAACAGGGTGACCATCTTGATCAGCTGGTTCTTTTCGGTGGTTAAGCCATGGCAAACTGACTTCCAAGTCATTTTCAGATGCCGCCTTGATATTTTCTTCTGATGGATGCAGTAAACGACCGTAAAAAGGATGAAAAAAATTCTCTGAACGTTGGTTTGCATGTGAGGCTAGTCCCCTTGGGTAGTCGTACACTGTAACATTGGGTACATGTTTCCACGAAAGCAGGAGGTCAGCATAATCACGAGGGCTCTCTGCTCTGATGTTAAATTTAACAGAATACACAACCCCACAAGGGCAGGTTATAACAGCCCAGCCACCTAAAGGGGGAAAAAAACGATGAATACTCAATATGTCTGTCTTTATACATTTTAGAACCCCACATCTTCACTTCACCTCAATTTGAACAGCAAATGTATACAATTTATGTATTTACATATTATATGTAAACAATAACATATCAATACTTGTGGCACACCCTAATACACAACTGTACAGTCTGACTTACCAGATGCACCCCACACTTTCTCAAAAACCTTGTTGTAGGTGACTCTATTTGACATCCTCTGTTTTAGCCGGATGATTAAATCCATCTTAGAACCTTTGTGATCTATTCCACACCCCTTACAAAGGGCCCTTATTTCTCCAATCTAAACAAAAAGAAAAATGGCAACTATAAATTACACATAATTACAGAACAAAACATCTCAATTAACAAACCATACCCGGAGATTTAGCAGCTCATCAGCAAGCCTTTCTTCTGTAAGTGGTATGTCATCCTCAGTTGAGTCTTGTGAAACATGAAGCTTTGCATTCTCTGTATTGAGAACCATGTTGGATGACCTAGTATGAACACCAATCCATGGAGCCCAAAAGCTGTAGCTTGGGTGCACAATGAAGGGGTTCGTCCTCCCACCTAATAAGGAAATAAGCTAAATTGCAGTAAAGAAATAAACTTGGGTTTATTGTATATCGGAAAAGTGATCCAAGGCATACTTGTATAAAAACCTCGGCTTATCATCTCTACTGTTACTGCCTCCCAAAACTTCTCACTATCCACATGGCCATCATAATTTGGCGGAGGGGGGTCGATTTCACTCACTATAATCAATCAATAAAATTAAATGAAACATAGAACATAGTATTTAAAAAGGATACATTTAGATTAGATTCATTTATATTGCATTTTATGAATCTATAATGTTTTTTTTTTCATTAAGCTCTATGAAATGATAGGTTTATGTAAAAAAGTCTTAAACAAAAACATTAACAATGTGGACATGATTAAAAAATACAGTTATAAACACACATTTAAATAGATCAGTTATACTATAACATATAAATAAATTAAAAAGGTACCAGGCATGCCAAAGGCTCCCTTCTTGTGGAGATCCATTATGACTACACTAGGGTAGTGCCCACAGTTAACACAATTGTAACTGTAATCTAGTTCCGTCATGGCCTCAAAGTGCAAATAAGCTTGTAGGACAAGCTCAGGTTTAGGGAAAGGCCCACCTTCAGTTGCATGTAATGTTTCCATTACCCTACTTACAGCAGTACTATTCTGAAATTAAAAATAGTTAAAAAAAAAAAAAATAGATTGAATGAATTAAATCAATAACAGCAACTTGAAAAGTTCATGTAAAATTAATAGAAAAACAACGAACTGGGACTATGACATACCTGTACAGAGTTTCTTAGGAACACGCATAAGTGTAATGATAAAAGAATATGGTCATTGAAATTATGCAGCCCGTCTGACCACTCTTGGTACCTATATGTAATTTCACAGTTTGGGCACTGTCTGTAGTAAGTTGATATTCCTAAAGTAGAAAATAAATGCATGATTCTAAAATATCCATGAAAAATATCTGAAAGCACATGTTAAATGTAACAATGATCACACATACCTTGGATTACACCAGAAAACGTCAGGATCTTGGCATCTTTTGTGATGAGTCTTGGATCACTTAAGCTTTGGGTTCTACACTTGGTACATTTCAATTCTGTGGGAATCAGATGTCTTGGAAAGGACTGATTGGAGTTTGCATCTCTGGAAAGATTTAGTAAGGTCTTGGGAAGCTCACTGGGAAGTTTTTTGTGTGTCATCATGTAGTGGATCATTTCTTTGATGTTGGAGTCAGATGGTGGATAGCTGTTGTCATTTTTTTTTCCTTCAGGTGATTCAGGTGGAACTTCCTCTACACTTTTCACCTTCTTGAACAACTCTTTGTGATGGTGAAAGAGATGCCACTTTGAAACAGCCTTGTGAATACAAGATTTCCTTGGCATTGAGCAAGGGCAGTACCAAGAGTTTTTCTTAACATCATACGAGACCATTACTCTGCCAAGTCTGCTGTAATATGAGCGTTTTTTTTCAAACACAGACACATGCAATTTGTTGAGTTGGTCTCCTATTTGTACAGACACTGACAATGGAACTCCTTCGGCCTGAGATTCCTTCTTCAGATTAATTAATTGTTGCTTTCTTGCCTCTCCAAACCATTTCTGGTCAACCATCACACACAATGTGTCTTCTGTAAGATCAGTCTGAATTTGACCAACACGTGGACAATAGGATAAAGACTGCAAGTGGTCACACTCAAATGGCCGAATACCACTTCTGTGGGCAAAGTCTCTAGTAATGCAGCACTCATCCAATTCACACTCCGACCTTTGTGATTGTCCCCAGGTATTTTTCAAGACGTGGATTGGAGTGGATGCACCATGGAAAGACTTTTCAACAGCAAAAATTCCACTTTTGCCATCAACGCACTGGCATCTTAAATACCTTAGGGATGATACAGTCTCCTTGCATTCTGTGTGTCGTCTTTGGATGTGCTTTCTTAAGTTGTTTTTTAATAATGTCAGATTACAGTGCACACACACAACCGTTTTAGGCTTCACAGCAGCAGTCCTCAGACCTTGGTTTTCTTTTACTGGACAAGTTGGACGACGACGACAACAACAACAACAACAACAAGAACAAGAACAAGAACAAGAACAAGAACAAGAACAAGAACAAGAACAAGAACAAGAACAACAACAACAACAACAACAACAACAACAACCTTTACTAAGTCTTTACTACTTAATGTGGCTAATGTTTTTAAGATCACTGTGCATACTGCCTTTTATACAGTAGGATTAAGGTTGCAGCGGTATAACATTTCATGGTTAAAAGTTCATGCCTTCCCATGCTATCGGAATCATTGTAAATACATTTACATTTATGCATTTAGCAGACACTTTTTTCCAAAGCGACTTACAACTTGGAATAGTATTATAGTAAATTGTATAGTATTATATAGTAAATATTAGTTTCCTAGCTAAAAGATGGGACATGAATGCCCTCTCAAGTCAAAATTTGAATGTAATGAGCTCGTAATCACAATTTCAGAAGTGGGAAGTAGGACATTTCAGATAGCACGTGAAAGCAGCATTAAACTGTAACGTTAGTTGGGGTAAAACTGTGGCTCTGCGGTCAAGACCCTTCTCGATTCAAGTCTACATCCATGTCAGCACTGAGCTGAACTAAATCATCGACTACACGTTCCAAACTAAATAGAAGGTAGTCGCTTGGTGCATGATCTATATCCTGTTAAATGCAAATCATTATCAATGGGACTTAAAGTGATAGTTCACCCAAAAATGAAAATTCTGTCATCATTTACTCACCCTCAAGTTGTTCCAAACCTTTGTAAATTTCTTTGTTCTGCTGAACACCAAAGAAGATATTTTGAAGAATGTTGGTAACCAAACAGTTAATGGACCCCTTTGACTTCCATAGTATTTTTTCCCTACTATGGAAGTCAAAGGGGTCCATTAACTGTTTGGTTACCAACATTCTTCAAAATATCTTCTTTGGTGTTCAGCAGAACAAAGAAATTTACAAAGGTTTGGAACAACGTGAGGATGAGTAAATAACAGAATTTTCATTTTTGGGTGAACTATAACTTTACAAAAACCTAATAATTATATATATATATATATATATATATATATATATATATATATATATATATATATATATATATATATATATATATATATATATATATATATATATATATATATATAAATTATAATAAACTTAGTATCCACAGTAGTACTACAGTGTAGCGATGATAGCAATCCTGTTAAACCAATCCTGCATTGAGAGAGGTTAGGACTGCCTATGAGACAGAAATAGCACAGTTCAAAATGATACATGACAATTTATTCATTAATTCATTTATGCATTTCTACATTTATTTAATTCTGCATTTTTATTTATTTATTCATTTATTTATACTTAAGTATTCTCGTCCTCCATATTATTGTTATATTCACCTGTAAATTCTGTTTATAGTAATAGCCATCTGTATATTTATTCACTGTATATATTCATCTGTAAATTCAGTTCTGCTTATAGTAATAACCATCTCTCTACTTATACATATTTATATATATTCAGAACATTTTTATGTCCTGCACTTACGCAACCATTGTATATCCTGCACTTGCTGCTATTGCACTTCTGGTTAGACCTAAACTGCATTTCGTTGCCTTGTACTTGTACTTGTGTAATGACAATAAAGTTGAATCTAATCTAATTGTACCGTTAAAATCTTGTACCACTGCAACCCTGATTAGTATACGTTTACCAGTCTGTTACCTGTAGAACTTTTGACATTTCCACACTGAAGCTCGGATTCTGATTCAGCTGTAACTGCTGGCTTGGTCTCCATGTTTGGAAGAGACCCTTAAAGCAATAAAAGAAATACCAGATAGAACAGATCACTCTACATGCAGAGGATTATGCCAAACAAAAATGTAATATTTTGTTTTTGTCAAGAAGTCTGACCACTGTTTGAAGAAGCGAGAGTTATCGATGTGGGATCTTGTCTTTTTGCTGTGTCACAAATCCTCCGCACTTTCAATGCAGGGCTCTCTCGCATGCAGGAGTCCGATCCAAACCTCTTTGTTCCGGAGGTGTTGTGGATGTGCTCCTGCTGTATGCTCAAACCCACTACAAAATGAAAAATTATTCATATAAATAATTTGATGAAGTGATTCAAACATTGAATTATCAAATAATTTATCGCTCGACCTCAAATCTCTAAATCAAAATATTTAAACAGTTTTAAGACAACGAAAGACATTGCTATTGTCTATTCAATTACCTGTGGTGTCTTTATTCATGACATTCTTATGATTGTCTGATGTAGTGAGTGAAGCAACTCCTGGTTCACCGACATCACAAGGTTCAGGGTGGCTTGATATGTGAGTCATTAATTGTGACCTATTAATAACGGTCTTCTCACAAAAACAGCAGTGAAAATGTGACCTTGCTCGGCACTGGCCGCTGCATTTGATAATAAGGAAATCTGAAAATGTAAGAACTAAGCACATTACCAAGCAAACTTAATTTATAACTATAGTAGTAAATAGAAATAACCAGTTTGGGAAAAAAAACCACAAACCTTTGTATTTTACTGCTGCTTCAAAATGTCTACGAACATGGATCTGTACCATGTGAGCAATTGAGTTCGTAAAGTCACAAAATGGGCACAGTTTATGAGTAGACTTCATATACACCTCATGTTCTGCTCTGGTTACGACGGTGTGGTGCGTCATGTTTTTATAGAAAAGATTTTCTAAAGTAGAAAAATACAGTTTAATTTTATTATGGGATATGCTTCAGAAATTATACTCCAGATTCGACTCTCGACCACCGTGCTAAACGTTTAAATATAGCTATATTAACTTACACAGCCATTTTACTCACCTCGTTCAATCAACTTGCTGTCTCGTTACTATTACTGCTGTTGCTTTCTACCGTTCTGCCATAGGTTTCGACGTAAACTGCCCCCTGCTGGGTCGGAGCAAAATGTCAAAGGCGGGAAAATAAAATATAGGCGGGGCGACACGTGTCGCTCCGCCTCGATGTGTCGCCCCGCCCCAATCGTCCAGACTGCACTCTGGGGTTACTCGAAGATTCTGGCAAAGTTGGAGGAGTGGGGAGTGAAACCGATGTCTGCCATAAAGCGGCGAGTATGGCCTGGAACAGACATTTTAGATGGGACAAGATTCCTAAAAGTTCGGTTCACTGAGGAAGTTCGCTCACTCCCGTATTCGACTCGGTTCGAAACGCTAAGAGGCATGGAGTATTTTCGAGTGATACATGACAGGCAGGTGCGTGTCTGCAGGTTGTGTATCAAAGAAGGGCACTTGTTCCGAGAATGCCCAGAATTTAAATGCTACACATGCGGTAAAGTCGGCCACTATGCAAGGGAGTGTGGAGAGCGATCAGCAAGAGAGACAGACGAGGAGGGTGAACAAAGCGAAGACGACGAGAGGAGGGAGGAACATCAAGCAAAGAAGCAAAGCACAGAGAGTGAGGATGGCATGGAGGTGACAACAGATAGAGGAGAAAGTGGTGATGCACAGGATGGAGCTGGAAGGGGACAGAGAGCCGGGACAGCTGGTGAGGAGGTCGATGATGGGGGAGAGATAGAGGAGGAAAAGGAGGAGGAGGAGGATGAGCAGGATGAAGAAGACGATGAGGAGGAAGAGGTCGAAAAGGATGTAATGGTAGTGGGATCTAAGAAAGAGAAGAAGGTTGTGCAACAAGCAATACCTCAAAAGAAGGAAAGTAGGATTCCTCAAAAGATGCAAGCAACATCACAAAAACTGACTGTCAAAAGGAAGGCGGAGAGAGATAAGGACAGAATTGAACTGATAAAGGAACAACGCTCTGGTACGTAAATTCTGTTATGGTAGTAGATGCTTTGGTTTAGAAAAGAATATCTTCTTCTTTTGTTTGTTTGTATGATTTCTGTTACTTCAGTAAATACAAATGGGTTAAGGAATATTAAGAAGTTGAAGGAGTTAACAATTTGCGTATAGGAGTGATATCATTTGTGTTCAAGAAACTAACTGGGATGATGAAAAAGTGAAAGAAGTAAGGGAGGTATGGAAGGGAGATATATACTATAATAATGGTGCGATAAATGCAAGGGGTGTAGCGATAATGATTAAAAAAGATAAGATTGAAAATGTAAGGCAGGTGTATAGAGACCAAGTAGGGAGAATCATAGTTATAGAATTTAAAATCAAAGGTATTGAATTCAGATTAATTAATATATATGTTCCTAATGTGGAAAAAGATAAAAGGTGCTGTATTGAGGAACTAAAGGATCTGATTGTTGGAAGGTGCATAATAGTAGGCGATTTTAACATTATATGTAGTAGATTGGACGTTGGGAAGGGGGGTGTTTTCAGGTGGGAAAAATCAAGATTAATGTTAATGGAAGTAATGAGGGATAAGGAATTATTAGATGCATGGAGACATGAGAATCCAGAGAAGAGGGAGTTCACAAGGAGACAGATGAAGGAAGGGATATTAAAGCAGAGTAGGATTGACCTAGTGTTAGTGCAAGGAGATACCATAAGTTATATTGATGATGTACGACATCACCGGAATAATTTTAGTGATCATGATGGGGTTAGGTTTGGAATCAAAGTTGGAAGGAGGGAGGTGGGTGGAGGGATGTGGATTTTAAACGCAGGGTATATTGAAGAAGAGGAGTATAGACGACAGATGAAAGTGCTACTACTTCAGGAAAAGCAGTGGTTGGAGAAATGCTTGGAGGAAGATAAATTAAATAATGTCATTGGAAAGAGATGGGAGGAGGTAAAGTATAAAATTAAAGTTTTAAGTATGAGGTATAGTAAGAAAAGAAAAGATAAGATGATGAAAGAGGAAAGGGAGCTCAGAGAACAAGTGAGGATGGAACTCAGCAGAGTAGACGATGAAGAAGGATATTGCATGGAAAAGTATATAGAAGCAAAAATGAGGTTAGAGAAATATGAGAAGGAAAAATGTAGAGGAGCAATTTTAAGGAGTAAGGCGAAATATGCATTGGAAGGAGAAAAATGTACGGGGTATTTTCTGGGTTTAGAGAAAAGAAGGCAAAGTAAGATATATATCCATGAAATTCATTCAAAAAAGAGAGAGGTAATAACTGATTATGTAGAGATTTTGGAGAGGGTGCAAGAGTTTTATGGGGAGTTGTACAAGAAAGGATGTGTGGATGAGGCAAGTATAGAGGAAGTATTGGAGAGTGTAGAGAGTGAGCTAGGGGAAGAAGAAATGAGATGGTGCGATAGAGAAATAGAGGAAGAAGAGGTTATAGCTGCAATAGAAGGTTTAGCAAGAGGGAAAAGCCCAGGAAGTGATGGGATAGGGACAGAGTGGTATAAACTATATAAAAATGATGTGGCACCCATTCTAGTGGAAGTATTTAAGGGAATAGAGAGAACAGAAACAATACAAAGTAAAATGGTAGAAGGAGTGATAGCGTTAGTTTTTAAAAAGGGGAATAAACTAGATTTAGAAAATTATAGACCGATTAGCTTGTTGAATACGGATTATAAAATACTTACCAAAGTCTTAGCAAATAGGATGAAAAGAGTAATGGGAGACATAATTCAGCCAACACAAAGTTATAGTATTCCTGGTAGAGATATAGCAGATACAATTAGTACAATAAGAGATGTGATTGAGTACATGAAGAGAGATGGAAAGGGTGGGATAGTGTTAGGGATTGATTGGAATAAAGCCTTTGATAGGGTTGAACACCAGTTTCTATTTAAGGTTTTAGAAAAGTTTGGGTTTGGGGAAAGAATGGTAGGATGGGTGAGGAGATTATATGGGAGTGCAAGAAGCTGTATAAAGGTGAACGGAATACTGACAGATACTTTTGAAGTAGGAAGGTCAGTACGGCAAGGTTGCCCACTATCTGCTTTGCTATACGCCCTTTCAGTAGAACCTTTGGCCTTATTAATTAAGAGAGACAAGAGAATAAGAGGAATTGAGTTGCCATATGGAGGGAAGTGTGTAATTAACCAATATGCTGATGACACAACAGTGACAGTAAGGGAGATAGATAGTGTGAGAAAGGTCTTGGAGTTAGTAGAAAAATATGGGAAGGCATCAGGGGCAAAAATAAATAGAGAAAAGTCTGAAATAATGTACATAGGAGAAATAGAAAGAGCTGATGTGGGTGTGAGGGTTGAGGAAAAGTACATGAAGGTGTTGGGCGTATATTTAGGGGTGGATACTAAGGAGGCTAGGGATATAACATGGACTGGTGTGATAAACAGGATAAGAACAGTTTGTACTGCATGGAAGGGAAGAAAATTAAAAATAAAAGGGAAAATAATTGTGGTCAATAATCTTATGCTGTCAATATGTGTATATGTCATGAGTGTAGTTGAAATGCCTGAGTGGGTGATGAATGAGTTAAATAAAATTGTAAGGGAATTTATATGGGAAGGAAAGGGAGTTAAAATTGCACAAAAAACATTGGTGGCGAAGAAACAGGAAGGTGGATTAAAGCTGATTGATTTAGAAACTAAAAAGTTAGCAATAAGAATAAAAACTGTGAAAAAGTATATGGAAGGAAGATGGGAGTTTGGTTGGAGAGAATTCTTAAAGAAATACATAGATGACGTGGGAAGAATGGGAGAGTATGGGTGGTATATGGGCTTTAAGCAGTCAATGACTGTAGGAATGCCAGACATATACAGAGAGGTGATGGAGGCATGGAGGCAGTTCCTGCCAAAAATGAAGTATGATTGCACAGAGGTGCACACATTTATACATTTGCCGTTGTTTTTAAATGAGGAATTTAAGCATAACAATAAAACATTGTATGAGCCCAAATTCTTAGAGGCTGGAATAAGGCAAGTGAAAGACATCATTTATGAGGTCATTCCAGGCTTTGTCAGAAACAACTGTATATATGACTCAGTGTGTGAGTTGGACGGCATGGAGAACAAACAGAAGGTGATCAAAATATATGAGAGAATTAAAGCAAGTCTACCATCAAGATGGGTGAATGTTATAGAAAGCAGTTGTATAAAGAAAAAACAACAAGATTTGCCTGAGATGTATGTAGTGAAAGACGAGGAAAAATATAGCATCAAAAGCATTAGTGTAAAGATAGTCTATGACCTGTTAATAATAGATCAAATTAAAGAGCCGGCATCTGAAAAAGTATGGAGTAGGGTATTTGAAGATCTAGATGTAAAGAAAATATGGTCAAATATGGATATAAAATATAACACTACAGAATGTGAAAATAATGATTTCTTAATAAGACACAATAGAATATACACAAATGTGGTACTAAGTAAAATAAACAATGCTAATAATGCGATGTGTGATGTATGCAACAATGAACATGAGACTTTTTTGCATTATTTTTTGGAATGTAATGAATTAAAAGATTTTTTTGTTTTCCTAAAATGTCTGTTAAAAAAGAATTGTTTTGAGGAAGTGGATTTGGAGGAGGGATGGGGGAAAATATTTTTATTTGGTGTGTTTGGTAAGAAGAAATCAATAGACTTTTGGTTTATTAATTACATACTAAGTCATGCCAGGTTGGCTGTTGTGCTTAGGCGGAATTACGCACACTTTGATGGGAGAAAAGTCAAAATAAAAGACTTGTTCAAAGCAATCATAAAAAGAGATATTGAAATGTGCTGCAAATATGGGGGAGATGAGGTGAAGGACTTCTTTGTAAACGGGAATAAATTCATAAAAGAAGGAGAGAAAAAAGAGGTTTTGTATAATTGGTAAAAATTTATGTTCTGAAGATTTAAATAATGCATATGACATGATTATGTTTTCTAATGTGAACAATTGAAATTGAAATGTAAATTTGTGAATTTCAATAAAAAAGATAAAAAAAAAAAAAAAAAAAAAAAGAGCACGCCCGATCTCGTCTGATCTCGGAAGCTAAGCAGAGTCGGGCCTGGTTAGTACTTGGATGGGAGACCGCCTGGGAATACCAGGTGCTATAAGCATTTTTGTTTTAGAAAGAAGAAGAATTCCCAAAAAAAAAAAAAAAAAAAAAAAAAAAAAGAGTGCCTGAGCCTGTTCAATAGCCAGAATTTGGCTGCGGATTTCGCTTATGGCCATGCCACCCTGAGCAAGCCCGATCAGAGTACGAAGAAGAAGAAGAGTTCTTGAACTCTTAAATAGCCAGAATTTGGCAGCAGCTTTCGCTTATGGCCATACCACTCTGAGCACGCCCGATCTCGTCTGATCTCGGAAGCTAAGCAGAGTCGGGCCTGGTTAGTACTTGGATGGGAGACCGCCTGGGAATACCAGGTGCTATAAGCATTTTTGTTTTAGAAAGAAGAAGAATTCCACAAAAAAAAAAAAAAAAAAAAAAAAAAAGAGTGCCTGAGCCTCTTCAATAGCCAGAATTTGGCTGCGGATTTCGCTTATGGCCATACCACCCTGAGCAAGCCCGATCAGAGTACGAAGAAGAAGAAGAGTTCTTGAACTCTTAAATAGCCAGAATTTGGCAGCAGCTTTAGCTTATGGCCATACCACTCTGAGCACGCCCGATCTCGTCTGATCTCGGAAGCTAAGCAGAGTCGGGCCTGGTTAGTACTTGGATGGGAGACCGCCTGGGAATACCAGGTGCTATAAGCATTTTTGTTTTAGAAAGAAGAAGAATTCCAAAAAAAAAAAAAAAAAAAAAAAAAAAAAGAGTGCCTGAGCCTCTTCAATAGCCAGAATTTGGCTGCGGATTTCGCTTATGGCCATGCCACCCTGAGCAAGCCCGATCAGAGTACGAAGAAGAAGAAGAGTTCTTGAACTCTTAAATAGCCAGAATTTGGCAGCAGCTTTCGCTTATGGCCATACCACTCTGAGCACGCCCGATCTCGTCTGATCTCGGAAGCTAAGCAGAGTCGGGCCTGGTTAGTACTTGGATGGGAGACCGCCTGGGAATACCAGGTGCTATAAGCATTTTTGTTTTAGAAAGAAGAAGAATTCCAAAAAAAAAAAAAAAAAAAAAAAAAAAAAAGAGTGCCTGAGCCTCTTCAATAGCCAGAATTTGGCTGCGGATTTCGCTTATGGCCATACCACCCTGAGCAAGCCCGATCAGAGTACGAAGAAGAAGAAGAGTTCTTGAACTCTTAAATAGCCAGAATTTGGCAGCAGCTTTCGCTTATGGCCATACCACTCTGAGCACGCCCGATCTCGTCTGATCTCGGAAGCTAAGCAGAGTCGGGCCTGGTTAGTACTTGGATGGGAGACCGCCTGGGAATACCAGGTGCTATAAGCATTTTTGTTTTAGAAAGAAGAAGAATTCCCAAAAAAAAAAAAAAAAAAAAAAAAAAAAAGAGTGCCTGAGCCTGTTCAATAGCCAGAATTTGGCTGCGGATTTCGCTTATGGCCATACCACCCTGAGCAAGCCCGATCAGAGTACGAAGAAGAAGAAGAGTTCTTGAACTCTTAAATAGCCAGAATTTGGCAGCAGCTTTCGCTTATGGCCATACCACTCTGAGCAGCAGTGAGCTAACAGGAAGTGAGTTGGCAGCAGTAGGAAGAGAGAGGCTCTTCCATTTTGTTATCTAATTTGTTTTTTGGTTTGATTTATTTTTATTTTGAAATTGAAATAGTTTTTTTGAAGTGTTTTTGGATACTTTTTCTTTTTTAAACCCCAAGCAGTTTTTTTCTTTACTGTTTGGGGTTTTGATACAACAAAAAGATGGATTTAACGGACAAACAAAGACTGGGAAAACGACTTGATATAGAGAACACAAAACTGGGATATGTTGAAGACATGGTGGAAAGGAATATGGATGAAGAGAATGGAGAAAACAGCAATGAAACATGGGCAAAGGTGGTTTCACGGAGAAAACAAGAAGGGAAAACAAATGGGCAAGCAACGAATAGAGATCAACAAACAACTGAAGGTATTCTAAAGGAGAAAGAAGGTGGAGAAAAAAGTAATGATTCATCTCAACGACAACAAATGGTAAAGAAGTTAAGCAAACAAACAAGATATCAGAGAGAATATAAAAAAGAGGCAACAGTAACAATGACTGTGAAAGACATAGACAATGTGACAATAATAATGATAATTAAAGCAGTTGAAGAGAAAGCTGGAGCTGGAAAACTGATTGGACTTAGAAGGAAGAATAACAATGAGTTCGAAATGACTATGGAAAGTGAGATGGACTGTGATGTACTGGTGAACGGAGTAACGATTAATGGCATGGACTGTGAGATAAGGAAACTGTGTGCTACAGAGAGAATGGTTTCCTTCTTGAATTTACCAAGTTATATAAAAGATGAGGAGATAGTTCAAAAACTGATCAGTTGGGGTGTAACTCCCATTCTACCTCTTAGAAGGAGATATCATCCAGGGACAACGGTGGCGGATGGAACACGATTCATCAGGGTAAAGTTCCCAAAGGAGGTCAAGTCTTTACCCTACAACACAAAAATAATCACTGAAGAAGGAATACAATATTTCCGTGTTATTCACGATAACCAAGTGAAGACATGCAGGATATGTGCAAGTCCAGAGCACGAGAAAAAGGACTGTCCTCAGTTCAGATGCAGAGACTGTCTGGAGCAGGGGCATTATGCGTGGGACTGCAAAGCTCCACGGTGCCAAGGCTGCGACAAGACAAGGTCAAGATGCAGATGTGAGATGGACGACGAGGAAAATGAGGACACAGCAATTGAAGAACAAGAGGTGATGGGAGTTACAACAACTGAAAGTTTGAACGATGAACAATGGCAGACTCAAGGAGATAAAGAAGGAAAAGATGCTGAGGGAGAGGAGAACATCAACATAGATGAGAATAAGGAAAAGAATGAAGATAGACAACAAGGAATGGAGATGGACGAAGGAGTGGACAAAGAGGATCTAGATGTGACTAAAACAGACTTTTCGAAGGAACAGGAGGATGGGGACACTAAGATGGACAACAAAAAAGGACAAGAAAAGGAAAAGGCGGAGGATATGGGAATAAAGACATTGACTGAGGTAAGAGGAGCGGTAAAAGGAGAGAGTACTTCTGAAATGGAAAGCATAGGGAAGGGACTGAATAAATGTGTACCAAAAGGAGGAATAGACATTGACAAGGTCCTTATGAAACAAAAGAGAAGAAGAGAAGAATTAAAGGAAAGGATGGAGAAGAAGAAAGATAAGAAGAGAGAATCAAGATTAGGATTTCTTGAATAAGATAGAATAGAATGATGGCTGGACTATGGGTTGTTTTTTTCTCTGTATTACTGATGAGTTTATGTTTTGCATCACTGAATGCAAGAGGTTTGACAAAATGCCAGAAAATGGAGAAATTGACGTATTTGACCAAAAAATGTGATGTTTTATGCTTACAAGAAACCTTTTGGGAAGATAAAATAAGTGATGAAATAAGAAAATTATGGGATGGAGAAATGTATATAAATTGTGATTTGCAGAGGAAGAGAGGTGTTGCCATATTAATCAAAAGAGGGATTTTTGAGGAAAATGACATAGATTACAAAGACACAAATGGCAGAATTATAATGGTTAAACTATTATATAAAGATAGAGAAATAAAAGTGTGTAACATTCATGCACCAAATGAGGAAAAAGAAAAGTTTGAATTTTATAAACGTCTAAATATTTTAATGGAAAAACAAGAAAACATTTTTATGATTGGGGATTTTAATACAGTGTTGCAAAGAATTGATATAGATGATTCAATGGTTTATAGAGCTGATAGAGGGAGGAATGAATTATATAATATAATGAGGAAATATGATATGGTTGATGTGTGGAGAGAGAGAAATGGTTTAAAAAGAGATTATTCAAGAAGACAAATAGTTGGAAGAGATTTAAAGCAAAGTAGAATAGATTTATGTTTATGTAAGAGAAAAGAATTACACTATGTTTTAAAGGCTTTTTATAAAAATTATAGCGAAAGTGATCATGATTTCTTATGGATAACGATGGATTTTAATGAGTTTATCAAAGGACCAGGAATGTGGATGTTAAATACAGACCTTTTAAAAATGGAAATATACAGAATTGAAATAGAGGGTATAATAATCAATAGTGTTAATGATGAAATGTTTGAAGAAGAAAAAGGATTTTGGTGGGATGTTTTGAAAAATAGAATAAAGAGGTTTTCAATAAACTTTTCTAAAAAAGTACAGAGAGCTAAAAGAGTGTCAGAAAATAAAGTTAAAAAGGAATGGGATGAAGAAATGAGAAAAATAACAGATGGAGAGAAAAACATTGATAAGATAATAGAATTGCAAGAAAAATTGAGGAATATAGAGGAAGAAAAGTGTAAGGGAGCAATGATAAGAAGCAGAGCAAAGGATATAGTAGAAGGAGAAAGAAGTACTAAATATTTTTATGAATTAGAGAAAAATAGACAGAAAGCAGATATAATTGCAAGCATTAATATTCAAGATGGCCAAATAGTGAAAGACAAGGAGGGAATTTTAAAGGAAATTAAAACATTTTACAAAGACTTATTTACAGAAAATGAGTTAAGTGAAGAGGATGAGGAATTTTTATTAGAGAAAATCAAAAGTAAAGTGAATAAGGAAGACAGAGAAATGTGTGAGGGTAATATTACAGAGATGGAAATAGAAACTGCAATAGATCAGTTAAGGAATGGAAAAAGCCCAGGAATAGATGGATTACCAAATGAATTTTATAAAGTTTTTAAAAATATCTTATGTCCTATACTACATGAAATATTTATTGATGTTTTAAAGAAGGGTGAATTAACACAAAGTATGAAGAAAGGAGTTGTAAAAATAATATACAAGAAAAAAGGGGATAAAGGAGATTTAAAAAACTACAGGCCACTAAGTATGCTGAACACGGACTACAAAATATTAACTAAAGTATTAGCAAATAGATTGAAAGAAGTGGTACCAAATATAATCACTACTAATCAAGCATATGGAGTTTTAAATAGAGATATCTCTGATATTTCGAACAGTATTAGAGATTTGATATGGTACATGAGAGATAAAAAAGAAACGGGTTATATAATAAGTGTAGATTTAGAAAAAGCTTTTGATAGAGTAGAGCATAAATATTTGATGGATGTAATGGAGAAGTTTGGATTCGGGGAGATTTTCATAAAATGGATAAAATGCTTATATACAGACATTACAAGTTGTGTTAAAGTGAATGGGTTTTTAACTGAGGATTTTAAAATAACAAGGTCGATAAGGCAAGGTTGCCCCATGTCAGCATTGTTATACACTTTAGTGGCCGAAACTCTAGGACTGGCAGTAGAAAAGGAAAAAAATATCAAAGGAATATCAATAAAAGAAGAAGAAACTGAACATAAGATATATCAATATGCTGATGACACTACATTATTTATTAAAGATATTAAAAGTGTAGAAAAAGTTATGGAGGTGTTGGGAAAATATTGCAGAGGAACGGGGGCTAAAGTCAATCAAGAAAAAACCACATACATGAGAATTGGAAGAGTGAATGAATTACCTGTTGAAATATCATTTAAAGAACAGAAAGGAAATATGAAAATTTTAGGAATTAGGGTTGGAGAAAATGAAAATGTGATCAGGAATTTGGTATGGGAGGAGGTTTTAAAGGGAATGGAAAAGAGGTTGAACTTCTGGAAATTAAGGAACTTGTTTTTAAAAGGGAAGGTTTTAGTAATAAATTCTTTGTTTTTATCTAAAATGTGGTACGTTTTAGGTTCTGTGAGTATGCCATTATGTGTTTACAAAAAAATAAAGTCTTTAATTTTAAATTTTGTATGGGAAGGCAAACCGTCGAAAATTGCATACGATACTTTAATTGGTCAAGTTGAAGGAGGAGGGCTGGGATTATTAGATCCATTAATAAGAATGAAAAGCATAAGAATAAAAGTAGTTAAAAAATATTGTAAAGATGGGAAACATGATTGGAAAGGGGTAATGAGATATTTTTTAAATAAGTGTGGTCAAATAGGAGATGGAGTTTTATGGATGAAATTAAAGGAAAATATGATGAATGGAATTCCTGAGTACTATAAAGAAGTTTTAAAAGCATGGGGAGATTTTAGTAAGCATGTTGTTTGTACGTCTTTTAATAAAGATGAGATTTTAAGACAACCACTGTTTTTAAATAAGTTAATTAAAAGAGGGGAATACACAATTTTTTATAAAAAATGGTATAATGCGGGGATAAGACAAATAAAAGATATAATGTATGAAGTAATACCCGGTTTTGTGCCGACCCAAGTAATAAAAGATGCAATTGAAGAAAATTATGGAGAAGAAAGTAAAGTAGTTTTAGAAAATCAATATGGAAAATTAAAGGAGATAATACCAAAGGAATGGATACAAATTATGGAAGAGAAAACAAAGACAAATGACAGAATGGTGGTTAGTGTTAAAATCAATGATGAACAACATGCTTTTAATGATCTTAAATTAAATATATTTTATTTGTGTTTATGTAAAGATGTTTTTATTGAACCAAAAGCAGAACAATATTGGAAAAGACTTTATCCCAATATAGAAGCAAAGGAATTGTGGCAAAATTTAAGAGAATGGTGGAAAAGTCCAGAGTTAGAGAATTTTGATTATATTTTAAGACACAATTGTTTATTTACTGAAATGAGACTGTGTAAGATTGGCATATCAGATGAAGCAAAGTGTAAAGTGTGTAATGAAGAAGATGAAGGAATTTTGCATTTATATTTTAAATGTATAAAGTTGAAATGTTTTATTAAAAAATTGAAAGAAATAGTTACAAAATTGGGGGTAGATGAAGCAATTGTTGAAATGAATTGGGAAACATTATTTTTGTTTGGTTTTAAAGGGAAAGTAAATAATGTTTGTTTTTTAAATCTGATTTTAACAGTTGCAAGGTTAATAATTTGGAGAAGGAGGAATATAGTCAAGGAAAAAAAGAAGAATGTGTCTGTGTGTAAACTTTTTAAGCAAAGGGTGTGTTTTATTCTTCAAGTATTATTTGATTATTTTAAAATGGAAACAAAAGAAGAAGTATTTAATAAGAATTTCATTCAGAATAATCCTTTTATGGAAAAGACATGGTTTCATTTCAATGTAATTTTGCCAGTATGTGATTCAGATTGTTTTTAAAAAAGATTGTGTATGTATCTGTAAGTGTATTTTAAAGGTGGAAAATGATGTGAGGATTTTGATGAAGTTATTATGCCAAGAGTTTTTTGTGTTTTAAAAGAAGTAAGGAAGAAATAGATGTGAAGTGAAGGGGATTTTTAAACTATGTATGCAAATGTGTGAAATGTGATGTAGAGATGATTGTATGAAAAATTGTATTTTAATTGTAATTTATTGATTGAATAAAAAAAAAAAAAAAAAAAAAAAAAAAAAAAAAAGCACGCCCGATCTCGTTTGATCTCGGAAGCTAAGCAGAGTCGGGCCTGGTTAGTACTTGGATGGGAGACCGCCTGGGAATACCAGGTGCTATAAGCATTTTTGTTTTAGAAAGAAGAAGAATTCCAAAAAAAAAAAAAAAAAAAAAAAAAAGAGTGCCTGAGCCTGTTCAATAGAAAAAAAAAAAAAAAAAAAAAAAAAAAAAAAAAAAAAAAGCACGCCCGATCTCGTCTGATCTCGGAAGCTAAGCAGAGTCGGGCCTGGTTAGTACTTGGATGGGAGACCGCCTGGGAATACCAGGTGCTATAAGCATTTTTGTTTTAGAAAGAAGAAGAATTCCAAAAAAACAAAAACAAAAAAAAAAACAAAGAGTGCCTGAGCCTCTTCAATAGCCAGAATTTGGCTGCGGATTTCGCTTATGGCCATACCACCCTGAGCAAGCCCGATCAGAGTACGAAGAAGAAGAAGAGTTCTTGAACTCTTAAATAGCCAGAATTTGGCAGCAGCTTTCGCTTATGGCCATACCACTCTGAGCACGCCCGATCTCGTCTGATCTCGGAAGCTAAGCAGAGTCGGGCCTGGTTAGTACTTGGATGGGAGACCGCCTGGGAATACCAGGTGCTATAAGCATTTTTGTTTTAGAAAGAAGAAGAATTCCCAAAAAAAAAAAAAAAAAAAAAAAAAAAAAGAGTGCCTGAGCCTGTTCAATAGCCAGAATTTGGCTGCGGATTTCGCTTATGGCCATGCCACCCTGAGCAAGCCCGATCAGAGTACGAAGAAGAAGAAGAGTTCTTGAACTCTTAAATAGCCAGAATTTGGCAGCAGCTTTCGCTTATGGCCATACCACTCTGAGCACTTGGTACGTTCCAGGAAGTGAGTTGGCTGCAGACGGTGAGGAAGGCTCACCATACAAGTCTTTTTGTTTGTTTTATGTTAGAATCAGTGTTTTTTTTTGTTAGTTTATTGTTGTGCTTTGGTTTAAGTTAATCCTCCCAGCAGCATACGCTGTTTGGGGGGAACCCAAACTCTGTTTGCGGTTTTTTTGGTGCTTACAATGGATGGACAAACGTTACCGGATTTTGCAATGGCAGGAGAATCAAGACGGCGGAACGACCATGGACTGGACAAACAACAAAGAGATGGACTTAGACAGAGGAATGAAACAAGGAAGGAGGGTGTGAAAAGAGTGTACAAAAAGGAAGCAACGATTACAGTGGATTTGGGAGATGAAAAAGAGGTGAGAGCGCTGGATATCATAAAAGCAGTGACGGACAAGATCGGGGAGGGAAAGATCCTGGCAGTGAGGCCAAAACAAACAAATGTTTATGAAGTAACACTTGAACAAGAGGAGGACACAGAAATGTTAGTGGATGGGCTGGACATTAAAGGAAAGACTTTTGAGGTAAATAGGCTGCACAACAGAGACTATGTTGTTTCTTTCATGCACCTGCCTGCTTACACTGAGGATGTGGACATTTTAAAAAAATTAGATCAGTGGGGAGTTACCCCTATTTCGATGATTAAAAGGAGGGTATATCCAGGCACAAACATAGAGGATGGCACACGGTTTGTGAAAGTGAGGTTCCCGAGAGAGGTCATGTCACTGCCATATAGCACCAAAATGGAGACGGCAGAGGGGCCTCAGTACTTCCGGGTCGTGCACAGTCACCAGGTGAAGACCTGTCGGTTGTGCATGAGCCCGGAGCATGTGGTAAAAGACTGCCCTGACTTTAAATGCTACAAGTGTGACGAGAGGGGTCACTTTGCAAGGAACTGCAATGCAACCAAGTGCCTGGATTGCAGAGAGGTCCTAAATAAGTGTGAATGTCGGCTGGAGGAAGAGGAGGAGGAAGAAGAGCAGCAAGTGAGTGGGCAGGTGCAGGAAGAAAGCACAGAAAATGTGCAGGAAGAAAAGGGAAGAGTAGATATGAGTGAAACTATGCAAAACAAAGACTGTGAAGAATGGATGGACGCAAGGAGTGAACAGGAGGAACAAACACAACAAGAGAATGATAACTGGACTCAAAAGGACGTGGCTGTAAACTCGGAAAGTGGATTGGACAAAGCGGAACTGAAGGACAAGGAACAGAACATGGAAATGGAAGAGGACGCGGAAAGTGAGGAAGAGAGCAATTTAACAAAGACGGGCAAAAGGAGAAGACCAGTAAAGGTAAAAGAGAACAGTGAATTAGCAAGAAAAAGAGGTATTGCGCAACAAAATGTGGATAATAGTGAGCTACTAATAGACTTGGAGGAGATTGAATGAAAAGATGGGTCTTATGAATGTCTTTTTAAGAATTGTTTTTTGTGTTATGACTTTAAGAATGGTTACTTTTAATGCTAGAGGTTTAGTAGATATGAGGAAATTTGAAAAGGTTATGGAAATGTGTAAAAATGAAGATGTAATTATGTTACAAGAAACTAACTGGAAAGACGTACATATAAATGAGATAAGTAAAAAATGGAATGGAAAGATATTATATAATAATGGGGATGATAAATTTGGAAGAGGAGTTGCAGTGTTAATCAAAGAGAACAGAGATATAGAATGTAAAGTTGTATATAAGGATAAAATTGGTAAATGTATAGCGTTTGAACTTGAATATGAAGAGAAGAAAATATTTGTGGTAAATGTGCATGCGCCAACAGAAGAAATGAAGAAGAGGGAATATTTTAATGAGTTACGGGGAATTTTAAGAAAATATAAAGAAGTAGTTGTTATGGGGGATTTTAATGTTGTTTTAAGTAAATTGGATATGGCAGAAGGAATGGTTTTCAAGACAGATTCAGGAAGAAAAGAGTTAAAAGTGCTGATGGAAGAAAATAATTTGATTGATGTATGGAGGGAAAGGAATGAAAAGAGAAAAGAATTTTCAAGAAGGCAATTGGTGGGGAATTTTATGCGTAAAACAAGAATTGATTTTGTTTTATGTACAAGGAATATAGAAAGTTATTTAGATAAAATGAGGTATGAAGAAACAAGTTTAAGTGATCATAAACCTCTTTTTATGCAAATAGATTGGAATGCAGTGAAAAGAGGACCGGGAGTATGGGTTTTAAACACAGAGGTTTTAAAGAACGAAGATTATGTTGTAAAGGTACAAGAAATTATTACAAAGGAAAAACTAAATGGAATGTATAAAGAAGACAAAAGAATTTGGTGGGAAAATGTAAAGTATTTAATAAAGCAATTTTCTATCAAATATTGTAAGATAATACAGAGGTGTAAAAGGAGTAAGGAAAGAGAAGTAAGAGAGCTATTAGAAAAAGAATTGAATAAGAATGAGAAAGATTTACAAAAAATAAAGGAGATGGAGGAAAAGCTGAAGGAAATAGAAGAGAAGAAATATAACGGGGCAAGACTAAGAAGCAAAGCTAAGTACACAGTGGAAGGAGAGAAATGTACAAAGTTTTTCTTTGACTTAGAAAGGAGAAGGGGAAGGGTGGAAATAATCAAAAGAATAAAGAAGGAAAATGGTGAGATAGTGGAAACAAATGAGGAGATATTAAAAGCCATAAGAGCATATTATGAGCAGTTATTTAAAGCAGAAGGGGTAAAAGAAGAGGATAAACTAAAATTATTGGAACAAATAAAGGCAAAAGTAGGAGAGGAAGATAAAAAAGAGTGTGAGCAAGAGATAAGGGAGGAGGAAATAAAAAGAGCAATAAGTGAACTGAATAAAAATAAAAGTCCAGGCATTGATGGCTTGGGGAATGAATTTTACACAACTTTTAAGGATTTTCTAACTAATATTTTAAAGGAAGTATATGAAGACATTTTTAAGAAAGAGGAAATGAATCAGAGAATGGGCATGGGATTGATTAAGTTGATATACAAAAAAAAAGGAGAAAAGGTAGATTTAAAAAATTATAGACCAATTACGATGTTAAATACAGATTTGAAAATTTTAACAAAAGTTTTAGCCAACAGACTGAAAGAGATTATGCCAACCATAATTAAAACAACTCAAGTGTATGGCGTCAAAGGGAAGGATATTGCAGACACAACGATAAGTATAATGGATAGAATCAGGTACATGAAGGACAAAAACAAAGAGGGATATATTATAAGTTTGGATTTTGAAAAGGCCTTTGATAGAGTGGAGCACGATTATTTATTTGAGATTTTAAGAGGGTATGGATTTGGAGAAAAGTTTATTAAATGGATTACAATTTTATATAAAGGAGCAATAACAAGAATAAAATGTAACGGGTTTTTAACGGAATGTTTTAAAATAACTAGGTCAATAAGACAAGGCTGTCCATTATCGTCGCTTTTATATTCTTTAGTAGCTGAACCATTGGGATTAGCTGTAAAAATAAATAAAGGCATAAGAGGGATAGATATTGAAGGAAGTGGGGGAAGTGAAAAAATATTTCAATATGCAGATGACACGACAATAATAGTCAAGGATATAGAGAGTGTTAAAAAAGCAATGGAAGTGGTACAGAGGTTTTGTAGGGGATCAGGAGGCAAGATAAATGAAGAGAAAACAGTATATATGAGATTGGGACGTGCGAGTGTTTTAGCTGAGCATTTTAATTTTGAAGAATCAAAAGAAATAAAGATTTTAGGGGTTTTAATAGGGAAAGATGAAAAGTATGTTAACGGAATAATGTGGGAAGGAATATTAGGGGGAATTGAAAGAAGGTTAAATTTTTGGAAATTGAGAACTTTAAGTTTGAAAGGGAAGGTCTTAATTTTAAATGTTTTAGCAGCGTCTAAGTTATGGTATGTTTTATATGTGACTTCTATGCCAATGTGGGTGGAAAAAAGGCTGAAAAAATGTTTTTTGGATTTTTTATGGGGCGGAAAACCTGCAAGAATTGCTTATAATACTTTAATAGGAGAGGTAGGGAATGGTGGGATGGGACTGATAGATGTGGAACAAAGAAAAAATAGCTTAAGAGTTAAAGTAATTAAAAAGTATTTAGATATGGAAGGTGAAACAGCCTGGAAAAAA
>NC_137112.1:19628770-19638770 GCF_949357685.1 Gobio gobio | reverse complement strand
CATCAGGGTAAAGTTCCCAAAGGAGGTCAAGTCTTTACCCTACAACACAAAAATAATCACTGAAGAAGGAATACAATATTTCCGTGTTATTCACGATAACCAAGTGAAGACATGCAGGATATGTGCAAGTCCAGAGCACGAGAAAAAGGACTGTCCTCAGTTCAGATGCAGAGACTGTCTGGAGCAGGGGCATTATGCGTGGGACTGCAAAGCTCCACGGTGCCAAGGCTGCGACAAGACAAGGTCAAGATGCAGATGTGAGATGGACGACGAGGAAAATGAGGACACAGCAATTGAAGAACAAGAGGTGATGGGAGTTACAACAACTGAAAGTTTGAACGATGAACAATGGCAGACTCAAGGAGATAAAGAAGGAAAAGATGCTGAGGGAGAGGAGAACATCAACATAGATGAGAATAAGGAAAAGAATGAAGATAGACAACAAGGAATGGAGATGGACGAAGGAGTGGACAAAGAGGATCTAGATGTGACTAAAACAGACTTTTCGAAGGAACAGGAGGATGGGGACACTAAGATGGACAACAAAAAAGGACAAGAAAAGGAAAAGGCGGAGGATATGGGAATAAAGACATTGACTGAGGTAAGAGGAGCGGTAAAAGGAGAGAGTACTTCTGAAATGGAAAGCATAGGGAAGGGACTGAATAAATGTGTACCAAAAGGAGGAATAGACATTGACAAGGTCCTTATGAAACAAAAGAGAAGAAGAGAAGAATTAAAGGAAAGGATGGAGAAGAAGAAAGATAAGAAGAGAGAATCAAGATTAGGATTTCTTGAATAAGATAGAATAGAATGATGGCTGGACTATGGGTTGTTTTTTTCTCTGTATTACTGATGAGTTTATGTTTTGCATCACTGAATGCAAGAGGTTTGACAAAATGCCAGAAAATGGAGAAATTGACGTATTTGACTAAAAAATGTGATGTTTTATGCTTACAAGAAACCTTTTGGGAAGATAAAATAAGTGATGAAATAAGAAAATTATGGGATGGAGAAATGTATATAAATTGTGATTTGCAGAGGAAGAGAGGTGTTGCCATATTAATCAAAAGAGGGATTTTTGAGGAAAATGACATAGATTACAAAGACACAAATGGCAGAATTATAATGGTTAAACTATTATATAAAGATAGAGAAATAAAAGTGTGTAACATTCATGCACCAAATGAGGAAAAAGAAAAGTTTGAATTTTATAAACGTCTAAATATTTTAATGGAAAAACAAGAAAACATTTTTATGATTGGGGATTTTAATACAGTGTTGCAAAGAATTGATATAGATGATTCAATGGTTTATAGAGCTGATAGAGGGAGGAATGAATTATATAATATAATGAGGAAATATGATATGGTTGATGTGTGGAGAGAGAGAAATGGTTTAAAAAGAGATTATTCAAGAAGACAAATAGTTGGAAGAGATTTAAAGCAAAGTAGAATAGATTTATGTTTATGTAAGAGAAAAGAATTACACTATGTTTTAAAGGCTTTTTATAAAAATTATAGCGAAAGTGATCATGATTTCTTATGGATAACGATGGATTTTAATGAGTTTATCAAAGGACCAGGAATGTGGATGTTAAATACAGACCTTTTAAAAATGGAAATATACAGAATTGAAATAGAGGGTATAATAATCAATAGTGTTAATGATGAAATGTTTGAAGAAGAAAAAGGATTTTGGTGGGATGTTTTGAAAAATAGAATAAAGAGGTTTTCAATAAACTTTTCTAAAAAAGTACAGAGAGCTAAAAGAGTGTCAGAAAATAAAGTTAAAAAGGAATGGGATGAAGAAATGAGAAAAATAACAGATGGAGAGAAAAACATTGATAAGATAATAGAATTGCAAGAAAAATTGAGGAATATAGAGGAAGAAAAGTGTAAGGGAGCAATGATAAGAAGCAGAGCAAAGGATATAGTAGAAGGAGAAAGAAGTACTAAATATTTTTATGAATTAGAGAAAAATAGACAGAAAGCAGATATAATTGCAAGCATTAATATTCAAGATGGCCAAATAGTGAAAGACAAGGAGGGAATTTTAAAGGAAATTAAAACATTTTACAAAGACTTATTTACAGAAAATGAGTTAAGTGAAGAGGATGAGGAATTTTTATTAGAGAAAATCAAAAGTAAAGTGAATAAGGAAGACAGAGAAATGTGTGAGGGTAATATTACAGAGATGGAAATAGAAACTGCAATAGATCAGTTAAGGAATGGAAAAAGCCCAGGAATAGATGGATTACCAAATGAATTTTATAAAGTTTTTAAAAATATCTTATGTCCTATACTACATGAAATATTTATTGATGTTTTAAAGAAGGGTGAATTAACACAAAGTATGAAGAAAGGAGTTGTAAAAATAATATACAAGAAAAAAGGGGATAAAGGAGATTTAAAAAACTACAGGCCACTAAGCATGCTGAACACGGACTACAAAATATTAACTAAAGTATTAGCAAATAGATTGAAAGAAGTGGTACCAAATATAATCACTACTAATCAAGCATATGGAGTTTTAAATAGAGATATCTCTGATATTTCGAACAGTAT
Organism: Gobio gobio; assembly: GCF_949357685.1. Taxonomy (NCBI): domain Eukaryota; kingdom Metazoa; phylum Chordata; class Actinopteri; order Cypriniformes; family Gobionidae; genus Gobio; species Gobio gobio. The sequence goes on along the minus strand of NC_137112.1, from coordinate 19,636,206 downwards.
TAGAGATCTGATATGGTACATGAGAGATAAAAAAGAAACGGGTTATATAATAAGTGTAGATTTAGAAAAAGCTTTTGATAGAGTAGAGCATAAATATTTGATGGATGTAATGGAGAAGTTTGGATTCGGGGAGATTTTCATAAAATGGATAAAATGCTTATATACAGACATTACAAGTTGTGTTAAAGTGAATGGGTTTTTAACTGAGGATTTTAAAATAACAAGGTCGATAAGGCAAGGTTGCCCCATGTCAGCATTGTTATACACTTTAGTGGCCGAAACTCTAGGACTGGCAGTAGAAAAGGAAAAAAATATCAAAGGAATATCAATAAAAGAAGAAGAAACTGAACATAAGATATATCAATATGCTGATGACACTACATTATTTATTAAAGATATTAAAAGTGTAGAAAAAGTTATGGAGGTGTTGGGAAAATATTGCAGAGGAACGGGGGCTAAAGTCAATCAAGAAAAAACCACATACATGAGAATTGGAAGAGTGAATGAATTACCTGTTGAAATATCATTTAAAGAACAGAAAGGAAATATGAAAATTTTAGGAATTAGGGTTGGAGAAAATGAAAATGTGATCAGGAATTTGGTATGGGAGGAGGTTTTAAAGGGAATGGAAAAGAGGTTGAACTTCTGGAAATTAAGGAACTTGTTTTTAAAAGGGAAGGTTTTAGTAATAAATTCTTTGTTTTTATCTAAAATGTGGTACGTTTTAGGTTCTGTGAGTATGCCATTATGTGTTTACAAAAAAATAAAGTCTTTAATTTTAAATTTTGTATGGGAAGGCAAACCGTCGAAAATTGCATACGATACTTTAATTGGTCAAGTTGAAGGAGGAGGGCTGGGATTATTAGATCCATTAATAAGAATGAAAAGCATAAGAATAAAAGTAGTTAAAAAATATTGTAAAGATGGGAAACATGATTGGAAAGGGGTAATGAGATATTTTTTAAATAAGTGTGGTCAAATAGGAGATGGAGTTTTATGGATGAAATTAAAGGAAAATATGATGAATGGAATTCCTGAGTACTATAAAGAAGTTTTAAAAGCATGGGGAGATTTTAGTAAGCATGTTGTTTGTACGTCTTTTAATAAAGATGAGATTTTAAGACAACCACTGTTTTTAAATAAGTTAATTAAAAGAGGGGAATACACAATTTTTTATAAAAAATGGTATAATGCGGGGATAAGACAAATAAAAGATATAATGTATGAAGTAATACCCGGTTTTGTGCCGACCCAAGTAATAAAAGATGCAATTGAAGAAAATTATGGAGAAGAAAGTAAAGTAGTTTTAGAAAATCAATATGGAAAATTAAAGGAGATAATACCAAAGGAATGGATACAAATTATGGAAGAGAAAACAAAGACAAATGACAGAATGGTGGTTAGTGTTAAAATCAATGATGAACAACATGCTTTTAATGATCTTAAATTAAATATATTTTATTTGTGTTTATGTAAAGATGTTTTTATTGAACCAAAAGCAGAACAATATTGGAAAAGACTTTATCCCAATATAGAAGCGAAGGAATTGTGGCAAAATTTAAGAGAATGGTGGAAAAGTCCAGAGTTAGAGAATTTTGATTATATTTTAAGACACAATTGTTTGTTTACTGAAATGAGACTGTGTAAGATTGGCATATCAGATGAAGCAAAGTGTAAAGTGTGTAATGAAGAAGATGAAGGAATTTTGCATTTATATTTTAAATGTATAAAGTTGAAATGTTTTATTAAAAAATTGAAAGAAATAGTTACAAAATTGGGGGTAGATGAAGCAATTGTTGAAATGAATTGGGAAACATTATTTTTGTTTGGTTTTAAAGGGAAAGTAAATAATGTTTGTTTTTTAAATCTGATTTTAACAGTTGCAAGGTTAATAATTTGGAGAAGGAGGAATATAGTCAAGGAAAAAAAGAAGAATGTGTCTGTGTGTAAACTTTTTAAGCAAAGGGTGTGTTTTATTCTTCAAGTATTATTTGATTATTTTAAAATGGAAACAAAAGAAGAAGTATTTAATAAGAATTTCATTCAGAATAATCCTTTTATGGAAAAGACATGGTTTCATTTCAATGTAATTTTGCCAGTATGTGATTCAGATTGTTTTTAAAAAAAAGATTGTGTATGTATCTGTAAGTGTATTTTAAAGGTGGAAAATGATGTGAGGATTTTGATGAAGTTATTATGCCAAGAGTTTTTTGTGTTTTAAAAGAAGTAAGGAAGAAATAGATGTGAAGTGAAGGGGATTTTTAAACTATGTATGCAAATGTGTGAAATGTGATGTAGAGATGATTGTATGAAAAATTGTATTTTAAATTGTAATTTATTGATTGAATAAAAAAAAAAAAAAAAAAAAGCACGCCCGATCTCGTCTGATCTCGGAAGCTAAGCAGAGTCGGGCCTGGTTAGTACTTGGATGGGAGACCGCCTGGGAATACCAGGTGCTATAAGCATTTTTGTTTTAGAAAGAAGAAGAATTCCCAAAAAAAAAAAAAAAAAAAAAAAAAAAAAGAGTGCCTGAGCCTGTTCAATAGCCAGAATTTGGCTGCGGATTTCGCTTATGGCCATGCCACCCTGAGCAAGCCCGATCAGAGTACGAAGAAGAAGAAGAGTTCTTGAACTCTTAAATAGCCAGAATTTGGCAGCAGCTTTCGCTTATGGCCATACCACTCTGAGCACGCCCGATCTCGTCTGATCTCGGAAGCTAAGCAGAGTCGGGCCTGGTTAGTACTTGGATGGGAGACCGCCTGGGAATACCAGGTGCTATAAGCATTTTTGTTTTAGAAAGAAGAAGAATTCCCAAAAAAAAAAAAAAAAAAAAAAGAGTGCCTGAGCCTGTTCAATAGCCAGAATTTGGCTGCGGATTTCGCTTATGGCCATGCCACCCTGAGCAAGCCCGATCAGAGTACGAAGAAGAAGAAGAGTTCTTGAACTCTTAAATAGCCAGAATTTGGCAGCAGCTTTCGCTTATGGCCACACCCCTCTGAGCTGGTGCAAAGAGTGTTTGAAGCTTCAAGCTATTTTCTGAACTTTCAAGTTGAATTTAAAGTTTTGTTTTCTCCAAGTTCTCAGTTTTGTTTTCTCCCCGCTCACCTGCAGCGTCTGCTGTTTGTGGGGGGAGGTTTTTTGAGTTTGTTTTGATATTGAATGGAGCACATGGAGGGAAACAATGGAGTGCAACAAACAGGCCTAGGACCTAAAAAAGGCACCGGGAATCACGTTGAAATGGAGGAGAAGATGTTTGACAAGAAACTAACAGTGAGTGTGGAGATTGTTGGAGAGGAGAAAATCACAATGATGGAGTTACTTAGAGGAATCAAGGAAGTGTGTGGAGCGGTTAATGGATGCCGGTTTAAAGGAGACCAAAAATATGAAATCACAATGAATCACATAAAAGGGAAGGAAAGACTGATTGATGGCTTTAAAATTAGGAACTGTCAAATTATGGCCAGAGATCTTGCTAATGATGAGCTTGTTGTTTCATTCATGAATCTACCGGTTTACATAACAGACGAGGAGATTCTGGAGAAGCTTAATGGTTGGGGGGTCAAAGCAACAACCCCGATCAAGAGGAGGAAATGGCCGGGAACGGACATTGCAGATGGGACTCGCTTTTGTAAGGTCAAATTCTCAGACACTGTTCAGTCGTTGCCGTACTCGACCAAATTTGAAACGCTGGAGGGTGCAGAGTATTTTCGGGTAATTCACAACAAACAGGTGAAAGTCTGTCGTATTTGTATCCAACCTGGACATGTATTAAGAGACTGCCCTGAATTCGCCTGTCATAAGTGTGGTAAACAAGGGCATTATGCCAGAGAGTGCGAAGAATTGAGTGGTGCACGGTACAGTGATATGATGGGGGATACGAGCTCGTCCAAGGGAGCGCATGGGGAAGAGAACCGAACCATACAAGGAGGCGCGATGGGGAGTACCTTTGATGATATGGGCAGTCAGCCACTGCATTCGGGACAAGAGGACCACACAACTCAAGCCGAGGGTGGCACTCCCAGCCTCCAGAGAATGGGACCAGTGGACCGGCGGTTAATGGACAATAAAGAAAAGGAAGGGCATGTGAGTAAAACAACTGTGGTCGATGAGACCCCAAAATCTCCATGTTTGGCTAAAATTGACTATAGAAGTAAGAATGAGAGTAATGGTGATGATGATGATGATGATGATGATGATAGTGACGATGAGAGTGATGATGCTGAGTATGATGACGATGAGTATGATTTGTATAATGAAACAGCTTGTGAAAATATGCAACTGATTGGTAGAAAAAAAAGGCTGCTAAATGACAAAGGAGAGAAGGGGAACCTAAAGAAAAAGAAATGAGGTACATCCTGCTTCTTTTAACTACTGCTATGATTAAAGTAGCGTCCTTAAATACTAATGGACTTGGAAACATGCGCAAAGCTTATGGGTTTACAGCATTTAGTGAGCATGATGTATTAGAATTTCAAGTGGGTAAAAAGTATGTGATTTTTGTGTTATGCCTCAATTTATTTTTTATTTTTTTTGGGTTGCTCTCATGGCCACGGTAACATCAATAAACATAAATGGGTTAAGGGATAAAAGGAAGATGAAAGATTTACTATTTACATATAGGAGTGATATAATTTGTATACAGGAAACAAATTGGGAAGAAGATAAGGTGAGGGAGATGAGAGAAGAGTGGAGGGGGGATATATATTATAATAATGGAGCCAGTAATGCAAGAGGTGTGGCAATATTAATAAAAACAGACAAAGTAGATAATATAAAAGAAATATATAAAGATCAGAGAGGAAGGATTTTGGTAGTGGAATTTAAGTATGGAGAGATAGATTTTAGATTAATAAATATATATGTTCCAAATATAGAATTGGACAAGAGAGAGGTTATAGAAGAGTTAAGAGGGTTGGTGGTTGGGAAATGCATTATAGTGGGAGACTTCAACACAAAATGCAGTAGATTGGATGTCGGCAAGGGAGTAAAATTTAGATGGGAGAAGTCGAGGGGATTGTTGTTGGATATAATAAGGGACAAGGGATTGATAGATGTATGGAGATATGAAAATCCAGATAAGAGGGAATTCAGTAGGAGGCAGTTAAGGGAAGGGATATTGAAACAGAGTAGAATAGATTTAGTGTTAGCAAAGGAAGGAATAATTAGGTATATAGATGGGATAAGGTATCAAGAAAATAGTTTAAGTGATCATGATAGTGTTAGATTCAAAATCAAGATAGGAAATGAAGAGGTAGGAGGAGGGATGTGGGTATTGAATGCAGGGTATATTGAGGAAGGAGAATATGAGATGCAGATGAAAGATTTATTGAATAGAGAGAATGAGAGGATAGATGAGTATAAAAGGAATGGTGTCACAGATGATGGAATAGGAGAGAGATGGGAGAAAATGAAGGATCAAATCAAATCAATTAGCATAAAATACAGTAAGAAAAGAAGGAGGAAAAAGATAAAGGAAGAAAGTTTGTTAAGAGAAAGATCGAGAGAAGAGTTAGACAAGGTAGAGGATGAAGACGGATACAGTATGGAAAAATATATAGAGGTTAAAATGGCATTAGAGAAATATGAGAGAGAGAAATGTAGAGGAGCAATCTTAAGAAGCAAGGCAAAATATGCATTAGAAGGTGAAAAATGTACAGGGTATTTTTTGGGTCTTGAGAAAAGGAGACAAAGTAAAACATATATTCATGAAATAAATACAAAAGAAGGTAAGACAACAAAAGACTATGTAGAGATTTTAGAGAGAGTACAGGAATTTTATGAAGAATTATATAAAAAGGGAGGAGTAGATGAGAAAAGTATGGGTGATGTGTTGGAAAGCGTGGAAAATGTTCTAATGAAGGAAGATGGAGACTGGTGTGATAGGGAGATAGAAGAGGCAGAAGTGATAGAAGCAATAGGGGGGTTAAAGAGCGGAAAAAGCCCGGGAAGTGATGGAATAGGTATTGAGTGGTATAAGGTATATAAAGAAGAGGTAGCACCAATATTGGTGGAAGTATTTAAAGGAATAGAAAGAACAGGGGTAGTACAAGACAGGATGGTAGAGGGAGTGATAGCTTTAGTTTATAAGAAGGGAAATAGATTGGATATAGGGAATTACAGACCAATCAGTCTGCTAAATGTTGATTACAAAATATTGACCAAAATTTTAGCTAATAGGGTAAAAAGAGTGATTGGGGGTATAGTGCAACCAACGCAGAGTTATAGTGTACCAGGTAGGGATATAGCGGATACGATAGCGACAATAAGAGATGTGATAGAATATATGAAACAAGATAGGAAGGGAGGAATTGTATTGGGGATAGATTGGAATAAAGCTTTCGATAGGGTTGAGCATGAATATCTATTTAGAGTATTAGAAAAGTTTGGATTTGGGGTGAAAATGGTGGGATGGGTGAGGAAACTATATGAGAGGGCAAAGAGCTGTGTAAAGATAAATGGAGTGTTAACGGATAAGTTTGAGATTGCAAGGTCAGTGAGACAGGGATGTCCCCTGTCTGCATTACTATATGCAATTTCTGTAGAGCCCCTAGCCACATTAATTAAAAGAGATAAAAAGATAGTCGGGATTGATTTGCCGTATGGAGGTATTTGTATTATAAATCAATATGCAGATGATACCACAATCACTGTGAGGAGAGGAGAGGATGTTAAAAGAGTTCTAGAGATCGTAGAGAAATATGGGAAGGCATCGGGGGCGAAAATAAATAGGGAGAAATCAGATTTGATGTATATAGGAGAGGTAGAGAGAGTAGAGGTTGGGGTAAAAGTAGAAGAAAAGTATCTAAAAGTGCTGGGGGTGTATTTAGGGGTAGAAAGCCAAGAGGCAAGAGATGTGACTTGGACCGGAGTGATTAACAAAATAAGAACAGTATGTACAGCATGGAAAGGGAGGAAATTAAAGTTAAATGGGAAAGTAATTGTAGTAAACAGTCTGTTGCTTTCAGTATGTGTGTATGTAATGAGTGTAATTGAAATGCCAGAGTGGGTGATGAATGAGTTAAATAAAATTGTGTGTGATTTTATATGGGAGGGCAAAGGGGTGAAAATAGCACAGAAAACATTAGTGGGAAAGAGATGGGAAGGAGGTTTAAACTTGATGGATCTAGAAATAAAAAGGACTGCAATGAGAATAAAAACTGTGGTGAAATATGTGGGGGGCAGATGGGAGTATGGATGGAAGGAATTCTTAAGAAAATATATTGATGATGTGGGAGGAATAGGTGAAAATGGTTGGTACATGGGTTTTAAAAAATCTATGACAGGAGGAATACCAGAAATATACCGGGAGGTATTAGAGGCATGGAGGCGGTTTCTACCTAAAGTAGATTATGAGTGTGAAAACTTACATATGATTAAAAACTTACCGCTGTTTCTAAATGAAAAGTTTAAACATAAAAACAAAACGTTATATGAGC
>NC_137112.1:19621270-19623770 GCF_949357685.1 Gobio gobio | reverse complement strand
AAGAGGAGGAGGAAGAAGAGCAGCAAGTGAGTGGGCAGGTGCAGGAAGAAAGCACAGAAAATGTGCAGGAAGAAAAGGGAAGAGTAGATATGAGTGAAACTATGCAAAACAAAGACTGTGAAGAATGGATGGACGCAAGGAGTGAACAGGAGGAACAAACACAACAAGAGAATGATAACTGGACTCAAAAGGACGTGGCTGTAAACTCGGAAAGTGGATTGGACAAAGCGGAACTGAAGGACAAGGAACAGAACATGGAAATGGAAGAGGACGCGGAAAGTGAGGAAGAGAGCAATTTAACAAAGACGGGCAAAAGGAGAAGACCAGTAAAGGTAAAAGAGAACAGTGAATTAGCAAGAAAAAGAGGTATTGCGCAACAAAATGTGGATAATAGTGAGCTACTAATAGACTTGGAGGAGATTGAATGAAAAGATGGGTCTTATGAATGTCTTTTTAAGAATTGTTTTTTGTGTTATGACTTTAAGAATGGTTACTTTTAATGCTAGAGGTTTAGTAGATATGAGGAAATTTGAAAAGGTTATGGAAATGTGTAAAAATGAAGATGTAATTATGTTACAAGAAACTAACTGGAAAGACGTACATATAAATGAGATAAGTAAAAAATGGAATGGAAAGATATTATATAATAATGGGGATGATAAATTTGGAAGAGGAGTTGCAGTGTTAATCAAAGAGAACAGAGATATAGAATGTAAAGTTGTATATAAGGATAAAATTGGTAAATGTATAGCGTTTGAACTTGAATATGAAGAGAAGAAAATATTTGTGGTAAATGTGCATGCGCCAACAGAAGAAATGAAGAAGAGGGAATATTTTAATGAGTTACGGGGAATTTTAAGAAAATATAAAGAAGTAGTTGTTATGGGGGATTTTAATGTTGTTTTAAGTAAATTGGATATGGCAGAAGGAATGGTTTTCAAGACAGATTCAGGAAGAAAAGAGTTAAAAGTGCTGATGGAAGAAAATAATTTGATTGATGTATGGAGGGAAAGGAATGAAAAGAGAAAAGAATTTTCAAGAAGGCAATTGGTGGGGAATTTTATGCGTAAAACAAGAATTGATTTTGTTTTATGTACAAGGAATATAGAAAGTTATTTAGATAAAATGAGGTATGAAGAAACAAGTTTAAGTGATCATAAACCTCTTTTTATGCAAATAGATTGGAATGCAGTGAAAAGAGGACCGGGAGTATGGGTTTTAAACACAGAGGTTTTAAAGAACGAAGATTATGTTGTAAAGGTACAAGAAATTATTACAAAGGAAAAACTAAATGGAATGTATAAAGAAGACAAAAGAATTTGGTGGGAAAATGTAAAGTATTTAATAAAGCAATTTTCTATCAAATATTGTAAGATAATACAGAGGTGTAAAAGGAGTAAGGAAAGAGAAGTAAGAGAGCTATTAGAAAAAGAATTGAATAAGAATGAGAAAGATTTACAAAAAATAAAGGAGATGGAGGAAAAGCTGAAGGAAATAGAAGAGAAGAAATATAACGGGGCAAGACTAAGAAGCAAAGCTAAGTACACAGTGGAAGGAGAGAAATGTACAAAGTTTTTCTTTGACTTAGAAAGGAGAAGGGGAAGGGTGGAAATAATCAAAAGAATAAAGAAGGAAAATGGTGAGATAGTGGAAACAAATGAGGAGATATTAAAAGCCATAAGAGCATATTATGAGCAGTTATTTAAAGCAGAAGGGGTAAAAGAAGAGGATAAACTAAAATTATTGGAACAAATAAAGGCAAAAGTAGGAGAGGAAGATAAAAAAGAGTGTGAGCAAGAGATAAGGGAGGAGGAAATAAAAAGAGCAATAAGTGAACTGAATAAAAATAAAAGTCCAGGCATTGATGGCTTGGGGAATGAATTTTACACAACTTTTAAGGATTTTCTAACTAATATTTTAAAGGAAGTATATGAAGACATTTTTAAGAAAGAGGAAATGAATCAGAGAATGGGCATGGGATTGATTAAGTTGATATACAAAAAAAAAGGAGAAAAGGTAGATTTAAAAAATTATAGACCAATTACGATGTTAAATACAGATTTGAAAATTTTAACAAAAGTTTTAGCCAACAGACTGAAAGAGATTATGCCAACCATAATTAAAACAACTCAAGTGTATGGCGTCAAAGGGAAGGATATTGCAGACACAACGATAAGTATAATGGATAGAATCAGGTACATGAAGGACAAAAACAAAGAGGGATATATTATAAGTTTGGATTTTGAAAAGGCCTTTGATAGAGTGGAGCACGATTATTTATTTGAGATTTTAAGAGGGTATGGATTTGGAGAAAAGTTTATTAAATGGATTACAATTTTATATAAAGGAGCAATAACAAGAATAAAATGTAACGGGTTTTTAACGGAATGTTTTAAAATAACTAGGTCAATAAGACAAGGCTGTCCATTATCGTCGCTTTTATATTCTTTAGTAGCTGAACCATTGGGATTAGCTGTAAAAATAAATAAAGGCATAAGAG
>NC_137112.1:19603770-19613770 GCF_949357685.1 Gobio gobio | reverse complement strand
CACCCTGAGCAAGCCCGATCAGAGTACGAAGAAGAAGAAGAGTTCTTGAACTCTTAAATAGCCAGAATTTGGCAGCAGCTTTCGCTTATGGCCATACCACTCTGAGCACGCCCGATCTCGTCTGATCTCGGAAGCTAAGCAGAGTCGGGCCTGGTTAGTACTTGGATGGGAGACCGCCTGGGAATACCAGGTGCTATAAGCATTTTTGTTTTAGAAAGAAGAAGAATTCCCAAAAAAAAAAAAAAAAAAAAAAAAAAAAAGAGTGCCTGAGCCTGTTCAATAGCCAGAATTTGGCTGCGGATTTCGCTTATGGCCATGCCACCCTGAGCAAGCCCGATCAGAGTACGAAGAAGAAGAAGAGTTCTTGAACTCTTAAATAGCCAGAATTTGGCAGCAGCTTTCGCTTATGGCCATACCACTCTGAGCACGCCCGATCTCGTCTGATCTCGGAAGCTAAGCAGAGTCGGGCCTGGTTAGTACTTGGATGGGAGACCGCCTGGGAATGGCTCATGACCCCCCCAAGTACATATTGCTCAGCCCTGGGATCGATCGAAAATGATCAAAACGGATGCTGCCATCTGGTGGTCAATGTCCTGAAGTGTTTTTTACAGAAATTGTCATGTACAAGGCCTAGCTTATTGAAATCAACTAGTCTGCTGAATGTTTTGTTTATTATTTTCATAGTGTGAGTTGATGTAGCTGATGAGATTCATATAGTCAAGTAAAACAGTGTGCAATTGTTACATTTTTGAGAAACAGAGAATACAAAATACTTGAAATACTTTTACAACTTTTATTTTTCACCCAGAATGTGTTTCATTTAAAAGGCAATGCACGAAAACACAAGTAAACAATATCTGTTTGGTTTAAATACATACAAAATCACAAGGACACGCATACATAAATAACATTAATAGTAATCAAAAACACTTAACAATTAAAAAATTAACAATTGGTTTGTACAGGCCAAAGCCCAAGAACAGGATTATCCAAAGACTCAGGTCACTAATCAACAAATAAAGGCTCAAGCCATTCCTGTCTGTTACATATTTGTTGTGCGTTTTCTTTGGTAAACTTTTGTTAAACATGAAGCAGACAAAGACATACAAACATCACAAAGACATCAAGCTGATAAAGACAAACAAACAACACACACGACAAAAACACAGATTATCTGAACATGAACAACCACTAAAGGGTATGTAAACTGATTGTGTTAGATCGGAACTGATTGAGGTTAAAATTATTGGCCTTGATATTGAACATAGGCCAGAATATGTTTGTATAAAAAAAAAAGATACTACAAAGTGCATTTTAACAGCAGCATGAATAATAATAAACAACAAACACAAGAACATTCTTAAGTAAAACTGTAAAGTGCATTTTTTTGAACGTTTGAACTATATACATAAATATGTTGTAATATTGTACTTGCTGAAGCACTTTGAAACAAACAAACAAACAAACAAACACAAACAAGCCTCTTTCTCTCTCCTACAGATGGCACAGGAGAAGTGGCATCACACAGGTAAGTTATTTACACAGTTATTTACACAGTTATTTACACAGTTCTCCTCTTTTCCAACTCCGCATCCACCACACTTTTAAAGTGTTCAAAGCTTTCGTACACATTGTCAAACCCAGAGGTGGTGGATTTCCAAGTGGATGGACAGTAGGAAAATATCTTATGGGTACTTCCAGCCACTTTGTCCTTGGAAGGTGTGTACCTCTTCCGCTGTCCACCACAATTAGGCACGTGGCAAGCCCCACATGGCCGCAGGGACTTGTTTGGCATGAATGCCTTGACTGTTGGCGCAGGAGGTACAAAGCTCTGGCTGCACGATGGCCCACGAAACAGGACGGAGGGAGCCTGTGGCTGTGCGGGGAGAACCAGCAGTATGGGTGCTGCCGACACAGGGGGTGGTCCATAGGTGGGTGCTGCAGGCTTTGGCTGGAGGTGGAGGAGGACGATGACGCCGTGGACTGAACGGGCCGGTTCACAGGAGGCACAGACTCTGGCTCTTCAACAAATAATCTGGAAATATAAAAAACACATGTAATGAGTATTGATATGACGTGCTATTTGCTTTCCACAGCCAACAGGTAAAACAAAGTGCTTATGACAACTTACCTCCGCTTCTCACCACGCCTTTTTCCAGCCTCGTGATGAACGTGCTGGTACTGGACCTGAGGCCGGTCTGGCGGTGGGAGGGATGTTGGCAGCGCAGGAGCTTCCGGGAACGGAACAAGGTGAACGCTGAACGTTGTGGTGGTCGTGGAGAGAGAGCTGGCGGCGGCGGCTGTGATCTTCTGCCTGAGGTCAGCCGGCACTAGGAGGAGCAAGGCCAGAGCCTCCACTTCCTCTATACCTGGCAGATGCAGATAACGATGGCCAAGGCAGGACTGTCCTCCTCTTCCGCCCGTGTTTCCCACAGACTCTGTCTATCGGGTCCTCCTCTGTATCAGAAGACAAGCCAAGACCCTCGTCCGCCGTCTCGTCGTCTCCCTGCTCAGCCGACTCTGACGACTCCTCCTCACGTGACTGCTCTTCCTCAACTGCAAATATTTAATTGTACTAATCACAAACATGTCTACATAACAATAGATGTTTTTGCACCAGGTTTGTCATCATTGTTTAAGTGTGTGATGAAGTACTGTACCTTTCTGCAGGTAGTAGTCCCTGGCAGTGAAGCTGGTGGACTGGCACATGGCGTACTCAACACCAAGGAGCTCCTCCTTGTCGGGGTGCTCGTACACTTCGGGGACCGGCATCAGTGCAGCAAAGTTGGGCTCCAGGACGGTCTCCTTGCCGAAGAGAACCTCGGCCTGCTGGTTGACACGCGTCCAAGCACGCCGTCTGCTGGCCATGACCACCAGCGACACGGAGCGATGCCATGCGGTGGCTCCACTACACGGCAAAGGACACCAAATATACCTGAAAAACATTTCCATTTTGACTGTTATTGTGTACAATGTTTACAAGTGATGACTGGAGCTGTGAAATAAAATGTATCATTGACATTTTTATTTTTAAATGATACTGTATGATGTGCTATATGAACATGTGTCTGCAGTAAAGCTTTATATATATATATATATATATATATATATATATATATATATATATATATATATATATATATATATATATATATATATATATATATATATTATGTTTTAATCACTCACTTGGAATGGCATAATCCCACATCGCTGTGAAGGGACGGCGTTGAACAGGTGGGCGTGTAACCCCTCCAGAGAGTTGCTGCCTCGCCGGCACTTGTGCTTGTTCAGTCGGACGCCGTTCATCACCACCACCTTCACAGAAACATACAGCGGTATGCCAGGGGGATCCTGTAACACACAACATATTGCAAGGTTCTTATTTATTCTGGTGTCCTTTTGAAATGTTGCCATATACAAGTTTGAATGGTTTTGACACACGAAAAGACATTAACCACCTGCATGCAACTGAGGTGCTTGCTCGCAACTGCCCAGTGAGCGTCGACTGCCTCTGGCGACTTGAACAGGTGAATGCCATCGATGTCAAGGCCGGCTGGTCCCCGGAACTCAGCAAGGATGGACTCTATCACCAAAGCAGTCTCCTGTAACACATAGGATATATTCTCAGCGTTGAGTGTTTAATTAACACATTCACACATACATTTATTTTCAAAGCTGGATCTGACCGATACCTTAGTCCAGTTCAGGTCTCCCTGGCGACGGCATGGATCTTCAGATGCCTCGTCAGGTTGGACTTTTCAGTGAAAGCCTTGTCGCACACGCTACACCGATGTCTAGGCTTCTCCATGTTTCATCTGGTAAAACATGAATAAATGGTAACACTTTACAATAAGGTTGTATTAGTTAACATTAGTTAATGCATTAGTTACCATGAACAACACCTCTGTTCAGCATTAGTTCATCTTTATTAATGTTAGTTCATACAAATCCAGCTGTTCATGGTTTGTTCATGTAAGTTCACAGTGCATTTACTAATGTTAACAAGATTTTAATAATGCAATAGTAAATGACAAAATTAACATAAAGATAAATAAATGCTTTATAAGTGCAGTTCATTACTAGTTCATGTTAACTAATGTAGATAACTAATGTTATCTAATGAACCTTATTGTAAAGTGTTACCGAATAAATAAGTAAAACTAAAAGCAGATGAGGGCTTAAATACATTTTTAGAGAAGTGTAGCCCTCGTAAAAGTAGTAACGTTATCCAAAAACAGCCCATTCATTCATCACTTTGTTTTTAGCATGCAAATCGCGGTTGACATGTTTACACTTCTAAAGCATATTTACACATCGAATGTCAACTCCACACTGTCGTAACACCATCTCTAGGGTCTTAAGAAGTGAACTAGAGTGTCTGATCACGTTTTTGAATAATTTCCAGGGATCTTCAGGTCATTACAGCGGCGATTGGTAGCTCATTCATTCATTTTCAATGCATTTAGCGTACTCGCGGTTGATATATTATATTATGATACATATTATCATGTAAATCCTTGAACATAAGGCATATTATCCAAAAATATATCGAGTTTCATTGATTACTTAGCACATAATTATACCAAACGTACCTGAGAGTAAATAAACAGTCCACTCGGTCATAACAGCTCGATGACGTATTCCGATCCTCGCTCAATGATTGGTCTGTTGAGCGCTGAGCTCTGCTCAGCATTGCTCAACCATTGGCTGATCGCTGCTCAGCATTGCTCAACCATTGGACGGCTGACGATCCCTTAGGTACTTGGAGGAGAATTCGCCTGGGAATACCAGGTGCTATAAGCATTTTTGTTTTAGAAAGAAGAAGAATTCCAAAAAAAAAAAAAAAGAGTGCCTGAGCCTGTTCAATAGCCAGAATTTGGCTGCGGATTTCGCTTATGGCCATACCACCCTGAGCAAGCCCGATCAGAGTACGAAGAAGAAGAAGAGTTCTTGAACTCTTAAATAGCCAGAATTTGGCAGCAGCTTTCGCTTATGGCCATACCACCCTGAACGGCGCTATTGAGCTAAACAGGAAGTGAGTGGATTCAGCGAGGTAAACAGACAGAAAGTTTGTTTGAAGGAACTTTTTTGATTATTTCTTTTGTTTCTTGTTTAAAATATTGGAGAAAAACAGAGAAGTTTATAAGTTGGATTAATTCCTCTCCCCAAACAGCACTCAGCTGTTTGGGGTGCCACTGGGAGTGGGGTTACCCACGGTGAGCGGTGGACAGCATGGAGGCTAACAAGGAGAAGGACAAGGGTGTGGTGAGAAGGGGAGATGAAAATGCAGCAACAGATCGAAGTTATGAGAAGAAACTAACAGTGTTGGTGGAAATTGTTGGAAATGAAAGAATTACGATGATGGAATTATTGAGGAAAGTAAAGGAAGAGTGCGGTGAAGTCATTGGCTGTAGATTCAAGAACCCAAGGGAGTATGAACTGACTATGCGAGAAGAGAAAGGGAAAAGGAAGATATTGGACGGAATAAAGATCAAAAACGCGAGTATAGTGGCGAAGGAGATCCACAACAGTGAGACTGTGGTCTCTTTCCTGAACCTGCCAACATATATAACAGATGAGGAAATAATAAAGAAACTAACAGACTGGGGAGTGACAGCAGCTTCCACAGTGAAAAGAAGGATGTGGCCAGGGACTGGAATCGCTGACGGGACGAGGTTCTTAAAAGTCAAGTTCACTGAAAAAGTAAAATCTCTCCCGTACTCAACAAAGTTTGAGGTCGTGGGAGGAACTGAGTACTTCCGGGTGTTACATGACAGGCAGGTGAAGGTATGTCGCCTGTGCATACAGCCAGGGCATATTGTTAAAGACTGCCCGAATTTTAAATGTTTTAAGTGTGGCGCGCAAGGACATTATGCACGCGAGTGCAGCGAAGGGAGCTGCACCGTGTGTTGGAAGAGTAAGGAATTGTGTGTATGCAACGAAGTAGAGAAGGATGAAGACAAAGAGGAGATGGGGGATTCCCTAGATCTGTACAGTGAGGTGGAAGAGTCCAAACTATCAAGTGGTGAAGAAGGAGGTGAGGAATGGAGCGAGCTGGAGAGCGTAATGGAGGTAGGAGGGTCTGGAAAAAGCAGCGGGACGCAGAGGAGAGCGAGTGGAAGGATGGACAAGGAGATGACAACCAACGATGGAGGAAATAAGAGGGATGATAACAGGAATCAACGAGAAATGAGAGGGGGAAGAGCAGGAGAGCCGACAGGAATACAAGGAGGAGAAGAGGAAGAAGAAGAGGGGATGATGGTGCAAGAGACTAACGTTACTTTGATAAGCCTTATGGACGAAACTGGGGAAAATGAAGCTGTCTCAAAGAAGCTCAAGAGGAAAATGGAAAAGGGTGGAGAAGGCAGTGCCAAAAAGTAAAACAACTAATGAGGTACATTAATGTTTATGTTATTATCTTTTTTATTTTCATTATGGATGAAGTACTGAGCATTGCTTGTTGGAATTGTAATGGCCTGAGGGACATGGACAAATTTAAACAGGCAATAAGTGGGCTTAAGGCCCAAGTGATATGTCTGCAAGAGACAAATTGGACAGAGGACTTAATGAAAGGAATAAAAAATGCTTGGGATGGGGAGATATATGTAAACCACGGCACCCAAAAAGCCCGTGGAGTAGCTATTTTGATTAGAGGTGGGAGGATGTACAACATAAAACAAATACAAAATGATGGAAAGGGGAGGGTATTAGGGATAGATTTCATGATGCAAAAAGATAGTTATAGATTAATTAATATGTATGCTCCAAACGTGGAAACTGAAAGAAAAGAGGTTTTTATGATGCTGAAATCTTTATGTATCGAGAATTGTATAGTGGTGGGAGATTTTAATGTGAAATGCACAAGACTAGATATAGCAAAAAATATGAGGTATAATGAGGATTCTTCTAGAAAATGTTTAAAATTGTTAATGGTGAGTAAGGATATGGCAGATGCCTGGAGGGAGGAAAATCCTTATAAGAGGGAATTTTCAAGGAGGCAAATAGTGATGGGTGAACTTAAACAGAGTAGAATAGATCTATGTCTGGTTAAAAGGGATATTTTACAATATATAAAGAATGTGAGTTATAACTTCACAGGTTTAAGTGATCATGCTGTAATGACAGTGAGTATAGGGGGAAACTCTAAAGGGAAAGGTGGTGGAACGTGGTGTCTAAATTCTGCTTTATTAAAGGAAGAGGCGTATAGATGTAGTATAGAGAAGTGTATTAAAGACGAAATGGAAAATTCGTTATATGGAGAAAATATATGTAAATGGTGGGGTATATTAAAAAAGAAAATTAAAAGAGTAAGTATTAGGTACTCCAAACAGAGAAAGCACATGGAAAAATGCAAATTAGATGCTATGCATAGGTTATTAGAGGAAGAAGTCGGGAAAATTGAAAATGATCCTAAATACACGAAAGAACATTATTGTCAGATAAAAGCAGAAATAGAGGCGTGCGAAAAAGAAAAATGTGAAGGTGCAAAAATAAGAAGCAGGGCACAATATGTTTTAGAAGGGGAAAGATGTACAAAATATTTTTTGAATTTGGAGAAGAGAAAACAAGGGAAAAAATTCATTACAGAGTTGGAAAACGAGGTTGGGGAGAAAGTTACAGACTATGTAGAAATAGTGGAAAGGGTAGATATGTTCTATAGGAATTTATATAAAAAAGGGAATATAAAACAAGAGGATGTAGATAGAGTTTTAAACAATGTTAATATAAGCCTCACTGAAGAAGATAGAGAGTTGTGTGAAGGAGACATAACTCTAGGAGAAGTTGAAGAAGCAATTAAGCAGACAAAGCCAAATAAAAGCCCAGGAGCAGATGGATTAATACATGAATTTTATAAGGTATTTATTAAAATTTTGTCACCAATATTGTTAAAAATGTATAGGGAGATGGAGGAAAATAAGGAAGTACCAAAATCAATGTGTATGGGGATGATAACGATTCTTTTTAAAAATAAGGGCAGTCGGCTAAAATTAGAAAACTACAGGCCTCTAAGTTTATTAAATACAGAGTATAAAATTTTAACCAAAATTTTAGCGAATAGAATCAAAAAGGTCATAGGGACCATAATTGCGCCAAACCAAGCTTATAGTATTCCAGGAAGAGATATAACGGATACAATTTGTACAGTAAGGGATGTTGTGGGCAGCATGGGGGAGGATCAAGAGGGTGGGATAGTTTTATGTATAGATTTAAATAAAGCTTTTGATAGAGTGGAACATGAGTACTTGGAGCAAACAATGAGGAAATTTGGGTTTGGGAATAGAATGCTGGAGTGGATACATCTGCTATACAGTAAAGCGGAAAGTTGTGTAAAAGTAAATGGGGTTTTGACTGACCCTTTTCCGCTTGAAAGGTCAGTGAGACAGGGATGTCCGATGTCTGCTCTGTTATATTCAATCTCGGTTGAACCTCTAGCCATCATGGTTAGAGCAGACAAAAAGATTAAGGGTATCCAAATACCAAATAGTGTTGAGTGTGTTATACACCAGTATGCGGACGATACAACGTTCACGATTAAGGATGCAGAGAGCATAGAAAAAGTAATGAAGCACATAGAAGTGTATGGGAAAGCATCGGGGGCAAAAATAAACATTGAAAAATCTGAAATAATGTGCATAGGAGATGTGGATTTGAGAGGGTGCGATATACCTTTTAAAATTGCAAAAGACAATGTTAATATTTTAGGAGTTCAAATTGGAGGAAATGCAAAGGATGCAAGGGATGCCACATGGACAGGGATTTTAAATAAAATAAAACAAGTACTACAGTTCTGGAAATTAAGGGAACTAATGTTAAGAGGGAAAGTTGTGGTTGTGAACTCTTTGTTGCTCTCCAAGTGCAACTATATTTTAGGTGCAGTTGATTTGCCACAATGGGTAATGAACGAGATGACTGAGATAACAAATGATTTTATTTGGGGAGGGAAAGGAGTTAAAATAGCAAGGAAAACATTAATTGCAAGTTATAAAGAAGGAGGATTAGGGTTGATTGATTTAGAGGTTAAAAAGAAGGCCATAAGGGTAAAAACGATGAAAAAGTATCTATGTGATAAAGTGGAGTATGGGTGGAAAGGTTATATGAAGAATGTGCTGGACAAATGTAGTGGATGTGGGGAGGAAGGACTTTTTATGGCAATGAAAAAGCCGATGTATGACAAAATGCCGCTGTTTTATCAGGAAGTGCTTAGTGTGTGGGCAGAGGTCATAGGAAATATACAGTATGAATGTGAAAATATAAATCAGGTTTTAAAACAACCAATATTTTTAAATCCAAAAATCAAAATGAAGGAGAGAGTGTTTTATGATAAATTGTATATGAAAGCAGGAGTGAGACAAGTTAAAGATATAGCATATGAATATGTAAGAGGGTTCTTACCTAACAGAGCTATATATGATTGTGTTTCGGGGTGGGATGATGAAATAAAGATGTCAAAAGTGGACTCAATGTGTGAAAATATCAAGACGAGTCTGCCCAGAGCCTGGGTAGAAAGTATTGAAAATGAAACTGTTAAACCTGGGGAATGGGGATTGCCAGTTTTGTATTTTGATGGAGGTGATGGGAAAAGACTGCTGGAAGGAGTATCCACAAGTATGATGTACAAATTTCTTTTGAAAAAAGAGATCAAAGTACCGGCATCAGAAAATGTGTGGCCTAAGGTGCTCCCTGGCTTAAAGGTTAAGGAAATTTGGGGAAATCTATGTGTAAAGTACAATGCAATAGAATGTGAGAACCTGGATTTTAAATTAAGACACAACAGAATCTACACGAAAGTGGTACTCCAACAGATAAACAAGAACATAAATAGGGATTGTGATGTGTGTAGATCTGCTCCAGAAACGTTGATGCATATTTTTTTAGAGTGCAGAGAACTTGAGGGCTTTCATGGAAAGTTAAAAGAACTAATCAAGGACAACTGGGGGAAAAATGTTGAAAAAGATGAATGGAAGAAACTGTTTTTATTTGGAGATTGTGTAAACTA
>NC_137112.1:19561270-19598770 GCF_949357685.1 Gobio gobio | reverse complement strand
TCTGTCTGAATGAGTACATGAAATCACGGCTGTCAGGTGAAAAGAATTGTAACTCAAATGTCATTTAGAAAATGAGTCCTGTAGTGATATAGTGTCATAGTTCATGTCCACATTAACCACTACGTTGTAATACAATACCCATGTCATCATAAACATTTGTGTCCTCATAAATCACATAAGCAAGCACAGAGAGAGAGAGAGAGAGAGAAAGGGAGTTTCAAAAATAATACAACACTGCCACCTTTTGGTGATAGTGGGGAGGGCACACAAACAGCCAAAAACATTATTAAACTTTGACATGTTGCCATGGCAGCATTATTTGAAATATCAGGAATTCATTCATATGTCTCTATCTGTCATGTTTTCACATTATACTGATGAAGTTTGAAGTCAATCGGTTGAAAATAAGATGGTGATTCAAAGCATTTTTGAAAGTGACACACTTCCTGCTGCCAGTTGGTGGCGCTATAACTTTGACTCACAAAAGTCATATCCATGTGATCGGCCTCTTACAACGGACACACAGCTGAAGTTTCATCCAAATCAGTCAATGTTTGCACAAGTTATTACACACTTCCTGTTTACCTTTTCTCGCCATAAATTCGTTGCTTCGCCACGGCCAAACCGTATAAGATATCAAAAATCCGTTTCGCAATTTAGCATCCTCTGTGTCTTGACTTCATGCTGACCGAGTTTGGCAATGATCGAAACAATGGCCTCGGAGGAGTATATTAAATTCCAGAGCATGTGTTTTCAGAACAACCCATAATAGCTCACTTCCTGTTGGGCTGACACGTAACTTAGAGCACGAAAGTTGTTTGGCCCGATGAGGTCTATATGTGTACCGAGTTTCATACATGTACGTGCAAGTGTGTTTGATATATAGACCAAGTTTTCAGACCCCACTTTAGGGGGCGCTGTCGAGCCCCCCTGCCACGCCCGGGTACCAGCTTCAGCCCGGCTCTGATGGCCGCGCATTCCGATGTGTGTGCAAAGTTTCAAGAGTTTTTGAGCATGGTAAGGGCCCCAAAAGTGCCCGAGAAGTCGATAAAATAATAATAATAATAATAATAATAATAATTAAAGCTGCGAGCAGCGATGACGGGCCCAAGCCGGTGGCACCGCCACCCCGGTGGCATCAGTTTAACTGTGCACGGCAGGCAATAGGCATTTAAAATGGGAAAACATAAAAGGACTATGTCAAAGTCATCTGAATTCACCACATTAACTGCAGCAGTTGGTGCTGCTATGACCACAAACCACAACAGCCACATCTATGAGATCAATTAAATTTATATGAATTTCATGTCAGATTATGTCAAAGGTCAAATTGGAATGAGTTCAGAATACCATTCGAATGCTGATGTTGTTTTATTCTAACACTTCTCTTCATGTGTTTTTGAGCTACCTTAGCTACCATTTGTGCACCAATCTTATGCACCATAAAACATGCTTTCATTTCAATATGGGTGGTCCAATAAATTTTTTTTAATAAAAAATGTATAAATGGAGCCAAATCACAGAAACTGCAAAGATGATTTTAATATCAGTGTCAGGTAAGAGTAAGATGCGTGTCTACATTTTATGGAAGTTTATTATAAATAGCCACTTTTATAAAATCATGTGAAATTTATGTTTTAATACATTTATATTATATCAGTAAATAATTAATTTAAAGACATGTGCATCATACGTGATCTTGGCAAACACATCACATGACGTTTTTATTTCAAGTGATAGTTATTTGTGATAGCCTATATGAAAGGGTTAAATTATGATCAAGAGAGAAAGTCACACACACACACACACACACACACACACACACACACACACACACACACACAGACACACACAATGATAGAGTGAGAGTGAGGGGGAGGGGAAGGACTGAGAGAAAGGCACACACACAAACTCACAGGGTGAGAGAGAGACCCTCATCCCCGCCCGTTTCTGAGGCTTTGCCCATGTGTACTGACTGACATCTCTGATGTGTGTGTTGAGTTTCAAGCAGTTTCAAGCAATTTCAAGCATGCTAAGAGCCTCAGAACAGCCAAAAGATTATTAAACTTTGACACGTTGCCATGGCAACAGTATTTGAAATTTCAGGAATCCATTTCATACGTCTCTATCTGTCATGTTTTCACATTATACTGATGAAGTTTGAAATAAATCTGGTGAAAATAAGATGGTGATTCAAAGCATTTTTGAAAGTGACACACTTCCTGCTGCCAGTTGGTGGCGCTATAACTTTGACTCACAAAAGTCATATCCATGTGATCGGCTTCTTATAACAAACACACAGCTGAAGTTTCATCCAAACCAGTCAATGTTTGCACAAGTTATAACACACTTCCTGTTTCCCTTTTCTCGCCATAAATTCGTTGCATCGCCACGGCCAGACTTTTCGAGATATCAAAAATCCGCTCGCAATTTAGCATCCTGAATATGTTCACGTAATGCTGACCGAGTTTGGCAATGATCGAAACAATGGCCTCGGAGGAGTATATTAAATTCCAGAGCATGCGTTTTCCGAACAACCCATAATAGCTCACTTCCTGTTGGGCTGACACATAACTATGAGCACGAAAGTTGTTCGGCCCGATGAGATCTAAATGTGTACCAAGTTTCATACATGTACGTGCAAGTGTGTTTGATATATGGACCAAGTTTTCAGACCCCACTTTAGGGGGCGCTGTCGAGCCCCCCTGCCACGCCCGGGTACCAGCTTCAGCCCGGCTCTGATGGCCGCGCATTCCGACGCCTGTGCGAAGTTTCAAGAGTTTTCGAGCATGTTAAGTGCCCCAAAAGTACCCGAGAAGTCATTTACTGCAGCAGCTGGTGCCACTATCACCACAAGCCACACCCATGATGTAATTTAAATCTAGATTAATTTTAATGTCATAGGATAAAATAAATAAAAGTTATATTTTCCTGCTCAAAATTTTGTAAGTCCAGAAGGCCAGTATTTAATTCAAGGTGTTTGTAGTTCTTTTTTACTTATTCACACTAAAGTGATAGTTTTTTGTGATAGTCTATGATACGAAAGGGGTAAATTATCATTCCGAGAGAGAAAGGCACACACACAAACTCACAGGGTGAGAGAGACACCCCCCCCCCCCCCCACACACACACACACCACACACACACACGTAAGCGCACACAATCAAACACACACACACCCAGGGTGAGCCTGAGAGTGAGGGGGGAGGGGAAGGACTGAGAGAGAGGCAATCTGCACATTGAACCAGGTTCACAAGATTTTAACAACAAAAAGAAATAAAATCTAAATGGTGGGAGAAAGTTTTTTTTATTTCACTCTCTGAAAAAAATATGTTGAATATATTTGAAATCAATATGTGTGGTCCAATATAAAAAATAAATAGAGAAAGTCACACACACACACACACACACACACACACACACACACACACACACACACACACACACACACACACACACACACACACACACACACACACACACACACACACACACACACACACACACAATGATAGAGTGAGAGTGAGGGGGAGGGGAAGGACTGAGAGAAAGGCACACACACATACAGGGTGAGAGAGAGAGCCCCCCCCCCCCTCCACACACACACACACACACACACACACACAGAGAGAGTGATATAGAGGGGGAAGGGGAAAGACAGGCGGAGGGCATTCCATAGACTTAATGGTTTTTATACTGTACAAACTGTAAATTCTATCCCCCTACACTACCCCTAAGCCTACATATCGCACACACACACACACACACACACACACTACCCCTAAACCTACCATCACAGAAAACATTCTGCATTTTTACATTTTTATTAAAACATTGTTTAGTATGCTTTTAAAGCTATTTTGATTTACGGGGACACATGAAATGTCTTCATAAACCATGATTATGTTGTAATAAACACCCCTCCAACACACCCATTTCTGAGGCTTTGCCCATTTCCACTGACTGACATCTCTGATGTGTGTGTTGACACACACACACACACACACACACACACACACACACACACACACACACACACACACACACACACACACACACACACACACACAGACACACAGACACACAAACCCCTTAAAGCTATTTCATTTATGGGACACAGGAAATATTCTCATAAACCATGTTTTCATTGTAATTTGTAGTATATTTTTAAAGCTACT
The DNA here is from genome assembly GCF_949357685.1 of Gobio gobio. Lineage (NCBI taxonomy): Eukaryota > Metazoa > Chordata > Actinopteri > Cypriniformes > Gobionidae > Gobio > Gobio gobio. The sequence continues at coordinate 19,594,592 of NC_137112.1, read as the reverse complement.
TGGTTACATTTTAATAATACATTATTTAGTATATTAGATATTTTTATTATGTGGACACATGAAATGTCCTCATTAACCACTACGTTGTAATAACAGTGTAATACCCATGTCATTATACAAATTTTCGTCCCTAATAAATCACATAAACAAGCACACACACACACACACACACACACACACACACACAGAGAGAGAGAGAGAGAGAGAGAGAGAAACAAGGTTTTTTTTTATCCTGCTTCAAAACTAAGACAATGCTGCCATCGTGTGTTCATTGAGGGAAGGGCAGCACACATTCCCCTTTTTTGTCCTTATTTAATCCCTCGGCATGGCAACACCGTTTGAGATATCCAAAATCCGTTCGCATTTTAACATCTTCCGTATCTTTGTTTCATGTTGACCGAGTTTGGTGGAGATTGAATAAATCGCCTACGAGGAGAACGTAAAAACTCAGAGCCTGAATTATACCAATATTCACGTTCAAACCAAAATATCTGACTTCCTGTTGGTCGAAGCTAATGACTGTAAATTAGAAAGTTGTCCGGCTCGATGAGGTCAATATATATACTGAGTTTGGTGATTGTAGATGAAACGACGCCCTTCACTTTTGTCAAAAGGTGGCGCTATAGAGCCCCTCATCCCCACCCGTTTCTGAGGCTTTGCCCATGTGTACTGACTAACATCTCTGATGTGTGTGTTAAGTTTCATGCAATTTCAAGCATGCTAAGAGTCTCAAAAACAGCCAAAGACATTATTAAACTTTGACACGTTGCCATGGCAACAGTATTGGAAATTTCAGAAATCCATTCATATGTCTATATCGGCCATGTTTTCACATTATACTGATGAAGTTTGAAGTCAATCGGGTCAAAATAAGACAGTGATTTAAAGCATTTTTTTAAAAAAGTGACACACTTCCTGCTGCCAGTTGGTGGCGCTATAACTTTGACTCACAAACGTCATATCCTTGCGATCGGCTTCCTACAACAAACACACAGCTGAAGTTTCATCCAAATCAGTCAATTACATTTTGTCCCCATAACGTAGGTGTTACCCATGAAATGATAACATTAATTTGGAATTTTTTTTTTTTTTTTTTACTTTTATTCCTCTTGTGCAGAACTCACACAGTACACATTTGGTCGTTGTTATTGTAGTTTACTTTAGTTGAGTATTTGTGCACATTTATGTGTGTGCGTGTGTGGTCAAACTGCAAACACAAAACAATTCACAATTATTATCTAGTAATGTTCACATCACCAAATACGTTTCTAAAACATTGTAACATCAGCTTTGTGTACTAAGCATTAAACTTTGTTTAACTAAATGCAACATATTTTACAGGCAATACAAACTGTAAATGTCTAAAAGAAAACAAATATATAACATTAGGCGTTTAGGCGCTAATCGCAAATAGCGATCTTCATAGTGATACACAAACCATCACAACACTTAAACAACATAACACTTCTCACCACGCTGGGAATATAATGTAAGATAATAGTTTTAGCTGGAATTGTTAAATGTTCAAATCTTCATTTGAGATCAACATGGCTTTCTCACTCAGTTCTCTAAGTTCAGTTTGTTTTTCCCTGCACGATCACATCACTTGCGCTCACCGGAACAACGTCCTTAAAGGGGCAGCACCCAACATCAGGGATTACCAGTCCCCCCCCCCCCCCCCCCCCACACACACACACAAATCCCTGAAGAGATGGAATGTTTTTTTTTTTATCCTGTTTCAAAACTAACACAATGCTGCCATCTTGTGTTCATTGAGGGGAGGGCACACACAGGCACAATACATTATACAAATAAATATTTATAAAATATATATATATTCATCTGAAAAATAGTATAGTCTTTTAAAATTAATCTAAGTTCAATTGCCAAACATACAATCTTAATTTAATTGAAATCAAAATATTATTTTACAAGATATGAGACAATTTCTGTTCCCCTTTTTTTGTCCTTATTTAATCCCTCGCCATGGCAACACCGTTTGAGATATCCAATATTCGTTCGCATTTTAGCATCTTCCGTATCTTTGTTTCATGTTGACCGAGTTTGGTGGAGATTAAATAAATCGCCTACGAGGAGAACGTAAAAACTCAGACCATGAATTACATAAATATTCACCTTCAAACCAAAATATCTGACTTCCTGTTGGTCGGAGCTAATGACTGTAAATTAGAAAGTTGTCCGGCTCGAAGAGAACAATATATGTACCGAGTTTGGTGACTGAAGATAAAACTAACCCCCCCACTTTTGTCAAAAGGTGGCGCTAGAGAGCCCCTCATCCCCGCCCATTTCTGAGGCTTTGTCCATGTGTACTGACTGACATCTCTGATGTGTGTGTTGAGTTTCAAGCAGTTTCAAGCAATTTCAAGCATGCTAAGAGCCTCAGAACAGCCAAAAGATTATTAAACTTTGACACGTTGCCATGGCAACAGTATTTGAAATTTCAGGAATCCATTTCATACGTCTCTATCTGTCATGTTTTCACATTATACTGATGAAGTTTGAAATAAATCGGGTCAAAATAAGATGGTGATTCAAAGCATTTTTGAAAGTGACACACTTCCTGCTGCCAGTTGGTGGCGCTATAACTTTGACTCACAAAAGTCATATCCATGTGATCGGCTTCTTACAACAAACACACAGCTGAAGTTTCATCCAAACCAGTCAATGTTTGCACAAGTTATAACACACTTCCTGTTTCCCTTTTCTCGCCATAAATTCGTTGCTTCGCCACGGCCAAACCATTTGAGATATCAAAAATCCGCTCGCAATTTAGCATCCTGGATATGTTCTCTTCATGCTGACCGAGTTTGGCAATGATCGAAACAATGGCCTCGGAGGAGTATATTAAATTCCAGAGCATGCGTTTTCCGAACAACCCATAATAGCTCACTTCCTGTAGGGCTGACGCATAACTTAGAGCACGAAAGTTGTTCGGCCTGATGAGATCTATATGTGTACCGAGTTTCATACATGTACGTGCAAGTGTGTTTGATATATGGACCAAGTTTTCAGACCCCACTTTAGGGGGCGCTGTCGAGCCCCCCTGCCACGCCCGGGTACCAGCTTCAGCCCGGCTCTGATGGCCGCGCATTCCGACGCCCGTGCGAAGTTTCAAGAGTTTTCGAGCATGTTAAGTGCCCCAAAAGTACCCGAGAAGTCGAAAAAAAAAATAAAAAAAACAAAGAATAATCTGAGGAAGAACAATAGGGCTCTGCGCCCTTTCAGGGCTTGGGCCCTAATAATCTGAGGAAGAACAATAGGGCTCTGCGCCCTTTCAGGGCTTGGGCCCTAATAATAAGAAACAGAGGAAGAACAATAGGGCTCTGCACCCTTTCAGGGCTTGGGCCCTAATGAAAGCTGCTAGCAGCTATGAAAGGGCCCTCGCACATGCACCGCCACCCGATGGCCTCAGGAAAACAGTGAATAGTGGGCGACATGCATTTAAGCGGGTCAATATAGGAGAAATATGGCAAACTCACTTCAATGTGCCACACTTCTTTCTGCCAGCAGGTCGCGCTTCGACTATAACTGAATATTGACCATGTAGAGTCTTCAGGTCAGGACTATTATCAAACGTGAAGTTTGAGGCAGATCGGACATTGTATACCTGAGTTACAACAACTTCCTGTTTAATGGCGTAAATCACATACAGTAGCACGTATCCACGTGTTGCAAGATTTATTGTGTTACTAGCATGTTTGGGATTTCATGGCATATTTAAAAGTGTTTCTGGGAATGAATTATAGTATAAAGCATGCCATTTCCTGTTGCCAGCAGGTGGCGCTATGACTAACTGAATATTGGCATGTAGATGTGTTTAGGTCAGGACTCTTATCAAACATGTGAAGTTTGGGGCAGTTCGGACATTGTATGCCTGACTTACTACAGCTTCCTGTGTCATGGCGAAACATCAGACTTTGTCAGGCCACCACGGACACGCCCTTCAGGGAAAACTCAAGATCTTCACAATATAACATCACCAAGGCCTTTGGATTAGACTGACCAAATAGGATGTTGATTTGGTTACATCTCAATGAGGAGTTCATCACAGTGTTAAACATGCCATTTCCTGTTGCCCACAGATGGCGCTATGACTGTCACTGAATATTGGCATGTTGATGTCTTTAGGCAAGGACTCTAATAAAACATGTGAAGTTTGGGGCAGATCGGACATTTGTATGTCCCAGTTACAACAACTTCCTGTTTCATGGCAAAACATCAGATTTTGCAAGGCCGCCACGGACACGCCCTTCAGTGAAAACTCAAGATCTTCGCAATTTAACGTTGCAAAGGCCTTTAGATTAGACTGACCAAATATGATGTTGATCTGATTAAATCTCTATGCGGAGTTGATTAAAGTACAACATCTGGAAATGGGAAAATTTGCAACAATTTAGTAAAGAAAAATCAAAATATCTCACTTCCTGTTGGTTTTCAGATTTCGTACCACGAGACTTTTTTGTAGGTATTGGGCTGTTACATATGTCTACCGAATTTCATACCTGTATGTGAAACGTAGCGGGAGGGGCACTTAGTTGAAATGTTGTAGGTGGCGCTATGGAGCCATTTTGCCACGCCTAGTTCTGAAACTTATATGTAGATGTCTTCAGGCCAGGACTCTTATCAAACATATGAAGTTTGTGGCAGGTTGGACATTGTATGCCTGACTTACAACAACTTCCTGTTTCATGGCAAAACATCAGATTTTGCGAGGCCACCACGGACACGCCCTTCAGTGAAAACTCAAGATCTTCGCAATTTAACGTTGCAAAGGCCTTAAGATTAGACTGACCAAATATGATGTTGATCTGATCAAATCTCTATGCGGAGTTGATTAAAGTACAACATCTGGAAATGGGAAAATTTGCAACAATTTAGTAAAGAAAAAACTCCTCCATGGACTGCCACCTTAACGTGGTGGAGGGGTTTGAGTACCCGAATGACCCTAGGAGCTATGTTGTCCGGGGCTATATGCCCCTGGTAGGGTCTCCCAAGGCAAACAGGTCCTAGGTGACGGGTCAGACTAAGAGCAGTTCAAAAACCCCTTATGATGACAAAAAGAAGGAGGACCGTGACGTCGCCCGGTATGGCGCAGCCGGGGCCCCACCCTGGAGCCAGGCCTGGGGTTGGGGCTCGTATGCGAGCGCCTGGTGGCCGGGCCTTCCCCCACGGGGTCCGGCCGGGCTCAGCCCGAAGGAGCGACGTGGGGACACCTTCCCATGGGCCCACCACTCACGGGAGGGACCGTAAGGGGCCGGTGCAAAGCGAATCGGGCAGCAGTCGAAGGCGGGGGCCTAGACGACCCGATCCCTGGACACGGAAACTGGCTCTTGGGACATGGAATGTCACCTCGCTGGCGGGGAAAGAGCCTGAGCTTGTGCGTGAGGTTGAGAGGTTCCGACTAGAGATAGTCGGAATCACCTCCACGCATGGCTTGGGCTCTGGAACCACACTCCTCGAGAGGGGATGGACTCTTTACCACTCTGGAGTTGCCCATGGTGAGAGGCGGCGGGCTGGTGTGGGTTTGCTTATAGCCCCCCAGCTCTGCTGCCATGTGTTGGAGTTTACCCCGGTGAACGAGAGGGTCGTTTCCCTGCGGCTTCGGATAGGGATAGGTCTCTCACTGTTGTGTGTGCCTACGGGCCGAACGGCAGTGCAGAGTACCCGACCTTCTTGGGGTCTCTGGGAGGGGTGCTGGAGAGTGCTCCGACTGGGGACTCCGTCGTTCTACTGGGGGACTTCAACGCCCACGTGGGCAATGACAGTGAAACCTGGAGGGGCGTGATTGGGAGGAACGGCCCCCCTGATCTGAACCCGAGTGGTGTTCAGTTATTGGACTTCTGTGCTAGTTACAGTTTGTCCATAACGAACACCATGTTCAAGCATAAGGGTGTCCATCAGTGCACATGGCACCAGGACACCCTAGGTCGTAGGTCAATGATCGACTTTGTGGTCGTTTCATCTGACCTGAGGCCGTATGTCTTGGACACTCGGGTGAAGAGAGGGGCGGAGCTGTCAACTGATCACCACCTGGTGGTGAGTTGGATCCGATGGCGGGGGAGGAAGCTGGATAGACTCGGTAGACCCAAACGTACTGTGAGGGTCTGCTGGGAACGTTTGGCCGAGTCTCCTGTCAGAGAGATCTTCAACTCCTGCCTCCGGCAGAGCTTCGACCGGATCCTGAGGGAGGCTGGAGATATTGAGTCCGAGTGGACCATGTTCTCCACCTCCATTGTCAAAGCGGCTGCTCGGAGCTGTGGACGCAAGGTCTCCGGTGCCTGTCGAGGCGGCAATCCCCGAACCCGGTGGTGGACACCGGAAGTAAGGGATGCCGTCAAGCTGAAGAAGGAGTCCTATCGGGCCTGGCTGAATTGTGGGACTCCTGAGACAGCTGACAGGTACCCACAGGCTAAACTGACTGCAGCCCGGGTGGTCGTGGAGGCAAAAACTCGGGCCTGGGAGGAGTTCGGTGAGGCCATGGAAAAAGACTATCGGCTGGCCTCGAAGAGATTCTGGCAAACCGTCCGGCGCCTCAGGAGGGGGAAGCAGTGCCCTACCAACGCTGTTTACAGTGGCGATGGGCGGCTGTTGACCTCGACTGGGGATGTTGTCGGACGGTGGAAGGAATACTTAGAGGATCTCCTCAATCCCGCCGTCACGTCTTCCATTGAGGAAGCAGAGGCTGGGGGCTCAGAGGAGTACTCGTCCATCACCCGGGCTGAAGTCACCGAGGTGGTCAAGAAACTCCTCGGTGGCAAGGCACCGGGGGTGGATGAGATCCGCCCTGAGTACCTCAAGTCTCTGGATGTTGTGGGGCTGTCTTGGCTGACACGCCTCTGCAGCATCGCGTGGCGGTCGGGGACAGTGCCTCTGGGATGGCAGACCGGGGTGGTGGTCCCTCTTTTTAAGAAGGGGGACCGGAGGGTGTGTTCCAACTATAGGGGGATCACACTTCTCAGCCTCCCCGGGAAAGTCTATGCCAGTGTACTGGAGAGGAGAATCCGGCCGATAGTGGAACCTCGGATTCAGGAGGAACAGTGTGGTTTTCGTCCTAGTCGCGGAACACTGGACCAGCTCTATACCCTCTACAGGGTGCTGGAGGGTTCATGGGAGTTTGCCCAACCAGTCCACATTTGTTTTGTGGATTTGGAGAAGGCATTCGACTGTGTCCCTCGCGGCGTCCTGTGGAGGGTGCTGGGGGAATATGGGGTCCGGGGTCCTTTACTGAGGGCTGTCCGGTCCCTGTATGACCGAAGCAGGAGTTTGGTCCGCATTGCCGGCAGTAAGTCAGACTTGTTCCCGGTGCATGTTGGACTCCGGCAGGGCTGCCCTTTGTCGCCGGTTCTGTTCATAATTTTTATGGACAGAATTTCTAGGCGCAGCCAAGGGCCGGAGGGTGTCAGGTTTGGGGACCACACGGTTTCGTCTCTGCTCTTTGCGGATGACGTTGTCGTGTTGGCCCCTTCTAACCAGGACCTTCAGCATGCATTGGGACGGTTTGCAGCCGAGTGTGAAGCGGCTGGGATGGGGATCAGCACCTCCAAATCCGAGGCCATGGTCCTCAGTCGGAAAAGGGTGGCTTGCCCACTCCAGGTTGGTGGAGAGTTCCTGCCCCAAGTGGAGGAGTTTAAGTATCTAGGGGTCTTGTTCATGAGTGAGGGGAGGATGGAACGGGAGATTGACAGACGGATCGGTGCAGCTTCTGCAGTAATGCGGTCGATGTACCGGTCTGTCGTGGTGAAGAAAGAGCTAAGCCGTAAGGCGAAGCTCTCGATTTACCGGTCAATCTACGTTCCTACTCTCACCTATGGTCATGAGCTTTGGGTCATGACCGAAAGGACAAGATCCCGGATACAGGCGGCCAAAATGAGCTTTCTCCGCAGGGTGGCTGGGCGCTCCCTTAGAGATAGGGTGAGAAGCTCAGTCACTCGGGAGGAACTCGGAGTAGAGCCGCTGCTCCTCCACATCGAGAGGGGACAGCTGAGGTGGCTCGGGCATCTGTTCCGGATGCCTCCTGAACGCCTTCCCGGGAAGGTGTTTCGGGCATGTCCAACCGGGAGGAGGCCCCGGGGAAGACCAAGGACACGCTGGAGGGACTATGTCTCCCGGCTGGCCTTGGAACGCCTCGGTGTCCCCCCGGAAGAGCTAGAGGAAGTGTCTAGGGAGAGGGAAGTCTGGGCATCTCTGCTTAGACTGCTGCCCCCGCGACCCGGCCCCGGATAAGCGGAAGAAGATGGATGGATGGATGGATAGTAAAGACAAATCAAAATATCTCACTTCCTGTTGGTTTTCAGATTTCGTACCAGGAGACTTTTTTGTAGGTATTGGGCTGTTACATGTGTCTACCGAATTTCATACCTTTACGTGAAACGTAGCGGGAGGGGCACTTAGTTGAAATGTTGTAGGTGGCGCTATGGAGCCATTTTGCCACGCCTAATTCTGAAACTTATATGTAGATAGCTTCAAGCCAGGACTCTTATCAAACATGTGAAGTTTGGGGCAGATCGGACATTGTACGCCTGACTTACAACAGCTTCCTGTGTCATGGCGAAACATCAGACTTTGTCAGGCCACCACGGACACGCCCTTCAGGGAAAACTCAAGATCTTCACAATATAACATCACCAAGGCCTTTAGATTAGACTGACCAAATATGATGTTGATCTGGTTACATCTCAAGGAGGAGTTTGTTAAAGTACAACGTCTGGAAATGGCACATTTTGCAACAAAAAATTAAAAATATCTGACTTCCTGTTGGTTTTCAGATTTTGCACGTAGAGACTTTTTTGTAGGTATTGGGCTGTTACATGTGTATACCGAATTTCATAGCTCTACGTGAAACGTAGCGGGAGGGGCACTACGTTAGGTGGCGCTGTCGAGCCATTTTGCCACGCCTAATTCTGAATACCATAACAGACGTAAATTTTCGCCAAATTGGACGAGTTTTGAAAGTTTTGTGAGTTTTCGAGCGTGTTTAGGCCCCCAAAAAAGCGATTCATTTGGGAGAATAATAATAATTAAAGCTGCGAGCAGCGATGACGGGCCCAAGCCGGTGGCACCGCCACGCCGGTGGCATCAGCTTAACTGTGCACGGCAGGCAATATGCATTTAAACAGGAGAATATTTTAGAATCGCTCGAATATGCCACATTTACCGCAGCAACTGGTGCCACTATCACCACAAGCCACACCCATGATGTAATTTAAATCTAGATTAATTTTAATGTCATAGGATAAAATAAATAAAAGTTATATTTTCCTGCTCAAAATTTTGTAAGTCCAGAAGGCCAGTATTTAATTCAAGGTGTTTGTAGTTCTTTTTTACTAATTCACACTAAAGTGATAGTTTTTTGTGATAGTCTATGATACGAAAGGGTTAAATTATCATTCCCAGAGAGAAAGGCACACACACAAACTCACAGGGTGAGAGAGACACCCCCCCCCCCACACACACACACACGTGCGCGCACACACACTCAAACACATACACAGGGTGAGCCTGAGAGTGAGGGGGGAGGGGAAGGACTGAGAGAGAGGCAATCTGCACATTGAACAAGATTCACAAGATTTTATTTTTTATTTTTCTCAAGCCCCGTTCACACCGCCAGCGACACGCATTTGAAATCAATATGTGTGGTCCAATATAAAAAATAAATGACAAAATTAATAAATGGAACCAAATCACAGAAACAGCAAAGATGATTTTAATATCAGTGTTAGGTAAGAGTAAGATGCGTGTCTACATTTTATGGAAGTTTATTATAAATAGCCACTTTTATAAAATCATGTGAAATTTATGTTTTAATACATTTATATTATATCAGTAAATAATTAATTTAAAGACATATGCATCATCCGTGATCTTGGCAAACACATCACATGACGTTTTTATTTCAAGTGAAAGTTATTTGTGATAGCCTATATAAAAAGGGTTAAATTATCATCATCAAGAGAGAAAGTCACACACACACACACACACACACACACACACACACACCACACACACACACACACACACACACACACACACACACACACACACACACACACACACACACACACACACACACACACACACACACACACACACACAGTGATAGAGTGAGAGTGAGGGAGAGGGGGAGGGGAAGGACTGAGAGAAAGGCACACACACAAACTCACAGGGTGAGAGTGAGGGGGAAGGGGAAAGACAGGCAGAGGGCATTCCATAGACTTAATGGTTTTTATTAGGGGTGTAACGATTCGTTTTAACAACGATACGATTCGTATCACGATTTGAGGTTGTCGATACGATTCAAGAACGATATTGGTTAATTTAGAACGATACGATCCGAAACGATTCAGTAACTTTTTAGCCAAAAATTGTGTGACTGAAATAAATATCTGGATACTGGTCAGTGCAGGTGAAATTTCCAAGATTCCTGTTGTTTCTTGTAAGGGAATCCGGTATATCAATTAATTATGGATATAAACAAACAAGTAAACAACAATTAATGGCAAATGCATTAAAATTTTATTTGAATAAAGTGCAACCAACAGTTTAGGATGAATTAACAGGAAGTTAACCTTTTCTGCTCTCATTTTCAATATTCAATACATATTCAATAAAAGCACAGTAAGTGCAACCAACATTTCAACAGTAGGTTAACCTGCTACTTCTGCTTTTGTTTTCCAACATAAAAATATTACAATATTAATATCAAAAATAAAGTGCAACTAACTTCTCTTCAGGTTTAATTAATAGTAAGTTTACCTGCTACTTTTGCTGTTGTTTTTCAACATTAAAATAATACAAATACAATATTAATATCAAAAATAAAGTGCAACCAACATTTCTTCAGGTTGAATAAACTGGCTGAACCTGCTACTACTCTCAGTTTAATAAACAAACAATATTTAACAAAAGATAAAATGTAACCAACTACTCTTCAATGACTCTACAGATTTCTTTTTCAAAAATATCACCATGATCTGACCTCAGAACACTTCTCTGTGCGTTCACTATGTCGCCAGCAGTATTAAAAACTCGCTCTGCTGGCACACTGGTGTCAGGAATGCACAGGTAACAAGCAAGGGTTGAAAGTACAGGTAGCGCTTTCTCCTGGTGGCTTGATAATTTCTCGCTCGTTGGCTTCTCCTCTGCCATGCGCCATGCTATGTTTTGTTTTCTCAAGCCCCGTTCACACCGCCAGCGACACGCAGCGACAAAGCGACACAATCCCATTCATTTCAATGAGCGCTGCTGCTGGTGCGTTGCGATGATGTCACAGATAGGCAGACTGAATCGAGTAACGTTTAACGCCTTTATCATTAAAAGTGCTAAGAAAAAACATCCATATAAAGTCTGACGTGCTTAAATCCAATGCGTTATTTCCTATGATCGATACAATCGATTGATTACCTTTTAAAACGATGTTAGATCGATATATGTCGTCCGGAAGGCCAACTTGCCGAGCACAGATCGATGTAGTTAGATCATAGGAAAATAAATCGATACATCGATGTAGTAGATGAATCGTTACACCCCGTTTTTATACTGTACAAACTGTACATTCTATCCCCCTACACTACCCCTAAACCTACATATCACACACACACACACACACACACACACACACACACACACACACACACACACACACACACACACACACACACACACACACACGCGCACACACACACACACACACACACACACACACACACACACACACACACACACACACACACACACACACACACACACACACACACACACACACAGGGACGTTTGAAGAAATTTGGGGGCCCCAAGCAAAATGGACATAGAGACAGTGCAAATACTGTTGTTGCATATACTGTCCATAAAATTTGAAAACATTTGCAAAAAAACACCACTGTATCATTAAAAAAAATTTGTAAACCTTTAACCATTTTTAAAACATCTATAAACATTACATAGATAGACGGACCAGATATTCCTAACACTTTGGGAATACTTAAGGGTTACTAGTTGGTTTGTAAACTGTCTATAAACATTATCTAGATGGTTATTATAAAGTTGCAACAGATGACTATAATACCTTGATAAATAGTTAATAAACAGTACCAGTAAAACATGTGGGTTGTCCTGATACTGTACTTCAAAATGTAACAGTGTAAAAATTGCCACAGAATAAAGTAATTGTTCAAGATCCATTGGTAACTTATAAAAATAATGTCATATTTGCAAACTGTCACTACCGTATATATCCCGACACTAGCACACTAAGATAAGCTATGAAAAAAATAATGTTCCTCTGCCTCTTTCTGGTTAAATAATGTTTATAATAATTGTTAATATAGCATGCTATATTAACTATGCCAGGTTATTTATGCATAGCATAAATAATAGTTAGTATAGCATGCTATGCCACTTTCATCAAAACATATTACAAAGCTATAGCAATCTCATGTAATTTCGTCTGTTCGAAAAAAAAAGTTGCTCTAACTGTTCGTTACAAGCAGCATTTGCCGTCAGGCAGGTAACGATAGCTAACATAAACATATTTTTGCTAGCCTACCTGCTGCAAACTTCCCAGCAAACACAGCAACGTTGTAAAAACGTTTTTTTCACGTTGTGAAAAGGTCGTGATAACGTTTTTATCCTACGTATTTAATACGACAAGATGTCGGGTTTTTTTCACGTTATAAAAACGTTTTTTCACAACGTTGCAGAAACGTATTTATAACGTTTTTATCACGTTACCACGTCTCCTTTCAACGTTGCAGAAACGTATTTACCACGTTACCACGTCTCCTTTCAACGTTGCAGAAACGTATTTACCACGTTACCACGTCTCCTTTCAACGTTGCAGAAACGTATTTACCAAGTCTCCTTTCAACGTTGCAGAAACGTATTTATCACGTCCAAACTGTTCTTCACTTCACACATGTAATCAAAATGTTTTTACTGTTATCTTTGAAAAATGACTTTAATATAAAACAATATAACTACAGTAAGAGAAATAGATTAAGTGGTATTTATAGATCTCTTTATAATTCGTCATAGGCTAGTCACAGGTTACGATATTTCTGTACATCTGAATATTCAGCTCATTACTAACACTTTTTACATTTCACCTTACCTGTAGGGCGGACCTCTGGTTGTTGCCCATTTTATAAAACTACATTAACATATGTAGTACTAATAATTTATACTATACACAAATGTAGTCACTCATTGTATTTATTCACACAATATAAGAAATATGATTAGGTCGTTCACAAAAAACAAAAATCTGTCATTTACTCATCCCTGCGTAAATCCAATGTAAACCTGTATGACTTTCTTTCCACTGTTGAACAAATGGAGGTGTTAATGTTAACCTTAGTCAGGAGATAAGCATAATGTTCCTTATTCACCATTCACTTTTTTTGAACCAAAGAAAGTGAATGGTGAATAAGGTCAGAAACATTAACTTTAAGGTCTAACAAAGTCACACAAGTTTGGAACAACAACAAAAGTGTTAAATGATAACACCTTTGTCATTTTTTGTAGAGATAATGTATAATTAAATTCCAGTACTTTCAAGGACCTTGAGATTTTTTTCAAAGACTACAATTAGCGCCCTCATTAATAATAACAGAAAATTCTTAACAGATAAATAAAACTACGCCAATAAAACAAAATGGTACAAATAAAGTACAGCAAATTTAAATAAGAACATTAACAAATAGAAAAATCCAAGAAATGTCAGTGCACAGATGTTATAACAGAAAAAAACTCATCTGTAAAATGTAAATTTTCTCTAACTAGTTACAAATTATTTTATTGCAATTGTTATAATAATTAAAATACAATTTATAACTTATCAATTAATATACATTACATATGTAAAGTTTATAATGGCTATTATTGTTCAATAAATAATATTTTATAATATTTGCATACTTGATTTTGAGAAACAGTCTGTGTTTTAGTTGTTTTTCAGCGCTTCCGTAGCAGGTTACATTGTTATGCCAGTAGGTGGCAGCAAGGGGCTATCTTAATGAGTGAGTTAGTAAGTAAACCATTCATTCAATGCAGATTCATTCTGTTATAGTGCTGAATTCTGTGACCCTAGTTATAAGGTTAGGATTAGGGATGGGTTTAGTTGTAACAGTCAACTAGGGTCACATAATTTGGTAGGTCAGATTTCGGCACAACACCAGAAATCTGACGCTTCATTTCATAGAGATCATTGCATTTACTAACGTTGACGCCCGTCATGTGAAATCCCCTTAACCACTGAAAGAATACTATGACAAAGATATAGATATACAGCAAATGTGGGGGGAAGTATGTTTCACACTGGTGCACTAAATAGATGTATTATAGCAAACAAAGTTTAGTCATGTTCCTGAGTAATATCTGCATGCACCTAATTCTGCAGAGAACATATAATATGACAGCAGACAGCAATCCATATGAGAGAGAAATCTGGTGTGGAAGGTGGATCTGGAACCGACTTCTGTCCAGGTTGTCACAACATCTCTTGTTTATCGGTCTTCACAAACTGCCCTGAAATACAATTCAAATATCAACAAGGATTGTTATAAATATAATGTGAGGTTCTTACATTCAAAATGCTCATTTGGCCTCTGTGTTAAAGTGTGCAGAGAATTCTGCCGGACTGAAATTTAGTCTTTTAGTCATTCATACCCTTCTTATACTAATGGTAACAAATTTATAACACAACAATAAATAACTCTCAAAACTAAATCTCTTTAATACTGCAAATACCACGTAGAGTCATATGATTTCCGTGATGCAAAAACATGCACGAAACCACAGAATCCAGTCACAATTTACTGTATAAAGCGGAACGCCACAGAATTTGGCAATTTTTGAATTAATAAATTAAAAGTAGGGCGGTACAATGAATCAGATACCGATACAGACTAGTGTCTGTGAATATTAAAGCTAAAAAAACTGCTAATGAAATCTGAAGTCTTTATGTTCTGCCATGTGTGTGTGAATGAGCGCTGCAGTTTCGACTACTACGCAAACTAAAGCGTGTGTGACGCTTGCAATGATTTCAGTGTCTGCTGTCTCTCTATACATTAACTTTATCTGCAGAGCTGCTCTCAGAGTCACTTCATGAACATTTTACCATTTAATTTACAAGAACTATCAACATTTGTTGTATCATATACACACAGGAATGTTTGAGTTTTTACTTAAGTCAGATGGTTCATAGTAACGTTACCTTAGAGATGTTCTCTGCACATCCATCAGAATCTAGAAACATAAACAATTTGTCACAGAGCCAACAATATGTGGTATACAATGTCAGGTTTATTAGAAATAAATAAACTAGAGCACGTGGTTAAAATGCTGAAAAAAGTAAGAATATAACGTTACAGGATATACAATATATAATATCTTTAGATATCAGAATTTATGTTTTGGGGTTTTACAGATGCATGGAGATATATACGTAATAATAATAATTGATGGAAAACCATGTAAGATAAAAGAAAAAAGGTGTTTGAAATAGTTTCAGCTCATTGTCACGCTCCATGTGAGTGACGTCACCGATTAACTTTACAGTGCAAACTTTTAGGTTAAATAATTAGATTAACGGTACTTCCATTCATCCATTGACAAATTGCCAGCAAAACGTTAACAAAACTATCAAAGCCCTCTTATCTTCACATAATATGTGATTAAAACCCCAAACTTTCATAAACAAGAGCTCAAGGCTAGTTACGTTAGCCTAAGTTAACGTTACCTTTCATAAAGTTAGCCTAACGGCTAACGGATTTTTTCCGAAGACACTAACGTTAAACCATTTCTATAAATTAAATATTCAACATAACAACGGAACAGTTTTATGTATTATATGTGTAGTTTAACATTATATGTGTAATTTTAGGGATTAAACTTACCTGAAATCAGTGAAAACAACAGTGACAGGACGCAGGCGGAGTCTTGCTGTTTCACTGTGTCGCCCCGTTTCCATGGTAACTCCCACCGCTCCAGTTTAAAAGCGACTCGGATGTTCAACACGCACGCCCATTAAACACGTCATATGTCAATTACACAGCGTTTCAAGAATTAAAACATCACATAGGCTTACTGATGGAGTAGAAAATGTCCCGAAAGTTGATAACGTTGTTTAATTGGATAGTGCAGCCCAGCCCTACATCATCACAGCCTAGGTTCGTGCGTATATAGTAATATTTATACGCATTTTCGTGTGATCGGGCTCATTTTTACACTCTATGAGCTGTTTGATCCACGCGCCAGGCTCGTGATGAGCTATGAAACAACAATAATCGATTGGATTATTCTAATAGCTTGCTATCAGTTAAATGAGCAGAGACCACTGAAAGTAAGCATTCACATATTAGGCTACCTGTAAGTCCTTTTGATATCGAATGCTCAGCTGCATAAATCAGTCTCACTCAGTCACTGAATCGCCTCAATGGTAAAATGTTACTGATATTTTTACACAAACAGAAAGTAGCCTATCATTGGAGGTTTGGCATCTGGTTGTATTTTGGTACTGTCATGACGTTTTTTAAACGTCCTATTCCAACGTGCAGATTACGTTATTTTAACACCAGAATAAAACGTCTAACGTCTAAACGTCACACACACACACACACACACACACACACACACACACACACACACACACACACACACACACACACACACACACACACACACACACACACACACACACACACACACTCACTCACTCACTCACTCACTCACTCACTCACTCACTCACTCACTCACTCACACACACACACACACACACACACACACACACACACACACACACACACACACACACACACAAATCCCTGAAGAGATGGAATGTTTTTTTTTTTTATCCTGTTTCAAAACTAACACAATGCTGCCATCTTGTGTTCATTGAGGGGAGGGCACACACAGGCACAATACATTATACAAAAAAATATTTTTAAAATATATATATATTCATCTGAAAAATAGTATAGTCTTTTAAAATTAATCTAAGTTCAATTGCCAAACATACAATCTTAATTTAATTGAAATCAAAATATGATTTTACAAGATATGAGAGAATTTCTGTTCCCCTTTTTTGTCCTTATTTAATCCCTTGGCATGGCAACACCGTTTGAGATATCCAAAATCCGTTCGCATTTTAGCATCTTCAGTATCTTTGTTTCATGTTGACCGAGTTTGGTGGATATTGAATAAATCGCCTACGAGGAGAACGTAAAAACTCAGACCCTGAATTACACAAATATTCATCTTCAAACCAAAATATCTGACTACCTGTTGGTCGGAGCTAATGACTGTAAATTCGAAAGTTGTCCGGCTCGAAGAGAACAATATATGTACCGAGTTTGGTGACTGAAGATAAAACTAACCCCCCCACTTTTGTCAAAAGGTGGCGCTAGAGAGCCCCTCATCCCCGCCCATTTCTGAGGCTTTGCCAATGTATACTGACTGACATCTCTGATGTGTGTGTTGAGTTTCAAGCAGTTTCAAGCAATTTCAAGCATGCTAAGAGCCTCAAAACAGCCAAAAGATTATTAAACTTTGACACGTTGCCATGGCAACAGTATTTGAAATTTCAGGAATCCATTTCATACGTCTCTATCTGTCATGTTTTCACATTATACTGATGAAGTTTGAAATAAATCTGGTGAAAATAAGATGGTGATTCAAAGCATTTTTGAAAGTGACACACTTCCTGCTGCCAGTTGGTGGCGCTATAACTTTGACTCACAAAAGTCATATCCATGTGATTGGCTTCTTACAACGAACACACAGCTGAAGTTTCATCCAAATCAGTCAATGTTTGCACAAGTTATTACACACTTCCTGTTTACCTTTTCTCGCCATAAATTCGTTGCTTCGCCACGGCCAAACCGTTTAAGATATCAAAAATCCGCTCGCAATTTAGCATCCTGGATATGTTCACTTGATGCTGACCGAGTTTGGCAATGATCGAAACAATGGCCTCGGAGGAGTATATTAAATTCCAGAGCATGCATTTTCCGAACAACCCATAATAGCTCACTTCCTGTTGGGCTGACACATAACTATGAGCACGAAAGTTGTTTGGCCCGATGAGGTCTATATGTGTACCGAGTTTCATACATGTACGTGCAAGTGTGTTTGATATATGGACCAAGTTTTCAGACCCCACTTAAGGGGGCGCTGTCGAGCCCCCCTGCCACGCCCGGGTACCAGCTTCAGCCCGGCTCTGATGGCCGCGCATTCCGACGTGTGTGCGAAGTTTCAAGAGTTTTCGAGCATGTTAAGTGCCCCAAAAGTACCCGAGAAGTCGAAAAAAAAAAAAAAAAATTAAAGCTGCGAGCAGCGATGACGGGCCCAAGCCGGTGGCACCGCCACGCCGGTGGCATCAGCATAACTGTGCACGGCAGGCAATATGCATTTAAACAGGATAATTTTTTTAAATCGCTCGAATATGTCACATTTACCGCAGCAGCTGGTGCCACTATCACCACAAGCCACACCCATGATGTCATTTAAATGTAGATGATTTTTAATGTCATGGGATGAAATAGATCTCTTTCAAATATGTGAAAAGTTATCTTTTCCTGCTCAAAATGTTATAAGTCCAGAAGGCCAGTATTTAATTCAAGGTATTTGTATAGTTCTTTTTTTACTTATTCACAAGTGATAGTTATTTGTGATAGTCTATGATATGAAAGGGGTAAATTATCATCATCAAGAGAGAAAGGCACACACACAAACTCACAGGGTGAGAGAGAGACCCCACACACACACACACCCAGGGTGAGCCTGAGAGTGAGGGGGGAGGGGAAGGACTGAGAGAGAGGCAATCTGCACATTGAACAAGATTCACAAGATTTTAACAACAAAAAGAAATTAAAGCTGCGAGCAGCGATGACGGGCCCAAGCCGGTGGCACCGCCACGCCGGTGGCATCAGCTTAACTGTGCACAGCAGGCAATAGGCATTTAAAATTGGAAAAACTAAAAGGACTATGTCAAAGTCATCTGAATTCACCACATTAACTGCAGCAGTTGGTGCTGCTATGACAACGAACCACAACAGCCACATCTATGAGATCAATTAAATTTAAATTAATTTCATGTCAGATGATGTCAAAGGTCAAATTGGAATGAGTTCACAATACCATTCAAATGCTGATGTTGTTTTATTCTAACACTTCTCTTCATGTGTTTTTGACCTACCTTAGCTACCGTTTGTGCACCAATCTTATGCACCATAAAGCGTGCTTTCATTTCAATATGGGTGGTCCAATAATTTTTTTTTTGTAAAAAAATTTATAAATTGAGCCAAATCACAGTAAAATGCAAAGATGATTTTAATATCAGTGTCAGGTAAGAGTAAGATACGTGTCTACATTTTATGGAAGTTTATTATAAACAGCCACTTTTAGAAAACCATGTGAAATTTACTTTTAATACATTTACAGTTTTTTTTATTCGCTTTGGTACTATTTTCACAAGTAAGCTGTACATTTTCAAAACTCATCGTACAAAAATCCAAACTGATCACACTTGTAACACAACAAGTCATTCTTTCAAAACCTGATGTAATGCTTTCATTCACTTGCACATATTTTCAGTCCACATAATCACTGTTTCAAACACAAGATTATTGTAATATGTAATGAGAACATTTGGTTTAATCACCAAAACACAACAGTGTGATCTTCTTTCAATTTAGTACTTTAAACAATCAGTTCATCCAACAGCAAACAATGCAAGATACATGTTTCAAATCTCCCTCGTTGCTGAATTATCTACAGTATCTACAGTAACACAGGCTACATATTCCTCATTAGAAAATACACTTGCATTACCTAACTTATGTAATTGAATCCAATGATGTTTGTAATAGTATTCAGTGTGTTATCAAAAAGGTGTGATAAAGTTATGACACAGCCATGAGGTTCTGTGCTATAACAGAGTTTGCTGCCCATACATGTTCTCACATACATGTTCTCACTGTACCATATGACTGAATCTACTGTAGTTGAGTTTTATAAGGGTGAGTTACAGTAATGTGGCAATCTCTACCATGGTAATCTGTTTACAGCATCACATGGCATACATACTGTAATGTAAAATTCTATATTTGATGCCATCTGTCTCCCTTCTTCTGATTTCTGATCAATCTGATGTTACACCGTCCTTGACTATTTCCACTCCCTTATACTCTATTTTGCTCTATTCACAAATTGAAAATATTTCTGTCCCACTCTCCATAGACATTATGATTTTTATACTGTTTGAAATCTATATTCTTTCCCCTTACACTACACATCAAAGAAACATTTCTGCATTTTCACATTTTCCAAAAAACTCATTCTCTATGATTTATAAGCTTGACCAAAAAATGTCCCTGCAAGGAAAAGGATTTAGGATATTGCTGTCTTTTTGTCCCCATAATGTAGAGTTTACCAGACCACAAACACACACTTTATAATCTAAGGTAAATCGCAGAAAATTTAAAAATAATTCATTTCATATGGTTATCCATTTTGGAAATTGCAAACAAAGTAGAAACTATGTTTATATAATCAATATATATAGAAATCTATTGGTGTACCAAATGATTCATTGATTAAACATTAAGATCAGTTGGATTAAATAAAAGACACATGTATTAAACTGAACGAGAAGAGATGCAAATCAAAAGTTTGATAGTAAGAGCTTTATGAAAGGCAGTTACTGTGAATTAAACATTTATAAAGAGGAAACACTTATTTTGTGTAGTGAAAAGGGTACTTTGTGGTTTTGTGTATTGTATTAACACATTTGAAAATATGCTGAAATGTTTGAAAAAAGTCCACTTTTGATGATCTGTTGTGATATTAGCACTATGAGTTTTGAAAATGTACACCTTGGTTGTGAAAATAGTACCAAAGCGAATAAAAAAAACTGTAAATTATATCAGTAAATTATTCATTAAAAGACACCTGCATCATATGTGATCTTGGCAAACACAGCACATGACGTTTTTATTTCAAGTGATAGTTATTTGTGAAAGCCTAAGAGAGAGTGGCAGAAAGAAAGACATGGAATGTTTTTTATATCCTGTTTCAAAACTAACACAATGCTGCCATCTTTTGTTCATTGAGAGAAGGGCAGCACACACAGGCACAATAGATTATTCAAAGAAATATTTATAATATATATATTAGTGCTGGGCATCGTTAACAAAAAAATTAACTAATTAATCACATTTTTTTCTGTAATTAATCGCGATTAATCGCAAGTTTTTAATATTTTAAGTTTTTAATATTTTGATATTGTAATAATTTCAGTTACTCTCCAAATTAATTTAGAAACAATTTAAAGACAGCATATTGTAAATATGTGTTGTGTTGTCATTTTTTATGAATGAAGGCCAGTATCACTGATACTAAAGTCTCTATGAAACATTAATGACGTTACATTACAGTATAACTGAAAGCTCCCAATTTCAACATTTATTAGGCTTTAAAAAACAACTTTTAATTTAAGTGAACTTAAAACAATCTTTACATAAACCCAAAATAATAAATGTTATATTTACCCATGGCCTTACCTGTTATACAGAAATGTAATAGTTATCAAACCTTCCTTAACTGCATAAATAATAAATCAAATATAGATGAATCATCATTAAAGCTACAATTTTCTCTGTTCCCGTTGTTCTTTGATGAACATTTATGACATCATCATCAGTGCTCCTGTCACTTTAAGAACAGCCGCGGGTCTCACGCGCTGTCCCGCGCATCTCATTTCCTCACAACTCTTTAAGTTCATTTAAGACGTTATTTAACTAATTTAAGACTCTAATATGAGAATACTCAAAATCCTCTGTGTTATTGGTTGTTCAAGAGCAAAAGAGAACTCGATGTGAGCAGGAAACTAACGCGTGTCTATCTATGCGTCGAGTGTGTGTGTGTGTGTGTGTGTGTGTGTGTGTGTGTGTGTGTGTGTGTGTGTGTGTGTGTGTGTCAGTGTCCCTTGATTAGCTGACATGAGACGCATCCACACAGACAGGACACTGACACACACACACACACACACACACACACACACACACACACACGCACACGCACACACACACACACACACATACACACACACACACACACACACACACACACACACACACACACACACACACACAGACAGGACACTGACACACACACAGACAGGACACTGGCACACACACACACACACACACACACACACACACACAGGACACTGACACACACACACACACACACACACACACACACACACACAGACAGGACATTGGCATACAGCGCGCTCTCTTGTGTCTTGTCGCGCTTGGAAGCATTTACATGAATAGGAGCGTGATCATGTAACGCTAAGCAAAAATGGATATAAAAACGGACGCTGCGTTATTTGCGTTAAATATTTTTAATGCGTTAAGCTTCCGTTTCACGTTGACCGAGTTTGGTGGAGATTGAATAAATCGCCTACGAGGAGAACGTAAAAACTCAGACCCTGAATTATACAAATATTCACGTTCAAACAAAAACTTTCTGTGAAAAAAAGACACTTATAAACAGACACTTGTAGTAAACAATGTGAATTTTGTTTTAAAATAAATTTGAACTATGCCAGTAAATAATGAATTTAAAGACAAATGTGTCAAAAGTGATCTTTGCAAACACAGCACATGACCTTAAAGCACATGTATAGAAAACACACTCACACTCCTCTGTTTTAAAAAAGAGTTCTGTCTGAATGAGTACATGGAATCACGGCTGTCAGGTGATAAGATAATTAGTCCAGAGATGTTTTTTCAAGAATTACTTTTTGTAATTGCAATTTTTTTTAACTATCCACTCACCTAATTTAATATATATTTTTGTTATAGCTTATGATTATATATTTTTATTTTATTGCTCAACAGTAGTTCTCATCGCCGATGAGGTCTTTAAATATTTTGAGAAGGTCTTAAAAAAGTCTTAAAAAGGTATTAAAATGTACTTCAGGATTCCTGCATATACCCTGCATATGCATCATACGTGATCTTGGCAAACACAGCACATGACGTTTTTATTTAAAATTAGAAAGTTTTAAATTAGTTAAATTAGATTAGTTAAATTAGAAAGTTGTCCGGCTCGAAGAGAACAATATATGTACGGGGACACATGAAATGTCTACAAATGTATGTCCTCAGAACTTAAGAATTTGTATGTATGTCCTCAGCACCTAAGAATTTCACCTACTGTTGCACTTGTGCATATGTAGAGTGACAAATAAAGTGATTTGATTTGATTTGATTTGATTTTGATTTGATTTGAAATCACAGACACACACACACACACACACACACACACACACACACACACACACACACACACACACACACACAGAGAGAGAGAGAAACAAGTTTTTTTTTTTATCCTGCTTCAAAACTAACACAATGCTGCCATCTTGTGTTCATTGAGGGAAGGGCAGCACACACGGGCACAATACATTATACAAATAAATATTTATAAAATATATATATATATTCATCTGAAAAATAGTACAGTCATTTTAAATTAATCTAAGTTCAATTACCAAACATACAATCTTAATTTAATTTAAATCAAAATATTATTTTACAAGATATGAGACAATTTCTGTTCCCCTTTTTTTGTCCTTATTTAATCCCTCGCCATGGCAACACCGTTTGAGATATCCAATATTCGTTCGCATTTTAGCATCTTCCGTATCTTTGTTTCATGTTGACCGAGTTTGGTGGAGATTGAATAAATCGCCTACGAGGAGAACGTAAAAACTCAGACCCTGAATTACATAAATATTCACCTTCAAATCAAAATATCTGACTTCCTGTTGGTCGGAGCTAATGACTGTAAATTAGAAAGTTGTCCGGCTCGAAGAGAACAATATATGTACCGAGTTTGGTGACTGAAGATAAAACTAACCCCCCCACTTTTGTCAAAAGCTGGCGCTAGAGAGCCCCTCATCCCCGCCCGTTTCTGAGGCTTTGTCCATGTGTACTGACTGACATCTCTGATGTGTGTGTTGAGTTTCAAGCAGTTTCAAGCAATTTCAAGCATGCTAAGAGCCTCAGAACAGCCAAAAGATTATTAAACTTTGACACGTTGCCATGGCAACAGTATTTGAAATTTCAGGAATCCATTTCATACGTCTCTATCTGTCATGTTTTCACATTATACTGATGAAGTTTGAAATAAATCGGGTCAAAATAAGATGGTGATTCAAAGCATTTTTGAAAGTGACACACTTCCTGCTGCCAGTTGGTGGCGCTATAACTTTGACTCACAAAAGTCATATCCATGTGATCGGCCTCTTACAACGAACACACAGCTGAAGTTTCATCCAAACCAGTCAATGTTTGCACAAGTTATAACACACTTCCTGTTTCCCTTTTCTCGCCATAAATTCGTTGCTTCGCCACGGCCAAACCATTTGAGAAATCAAAAATCCGCTCGCAATTTAGCATCCTGGATATGTTCTCTTCATGCTGACCGAGTTTGGCAATGATCGAAACAATGGCCTCGGAGGAGTATATTAAATTCCAGAGCATGCATTTTCCGAACAACCCATAATAGCTCACTTCCTGTAGGGCTGACGCATAACTTAGAGCACGAAAGTTGTTCGGCCTGATGAGGTCTATATGTGTACCGAGTTTCATACATGTACGTGCAAGTGTGTTTGATATATGGACCAAGTTTTCAGACCCCACTTTAGGGGGCGCTGTCGAGCCCCCCTGCCACGCCCGGGTACCAGCTTCAGCCCGGCTCTGATGGCCGCGCATTCCGACGCCCGTGCGAAGTTTCAAGAGTTTTCGAGCATGTTAAGTGCCCCAAAAGTACCCGAGAAGTCAAAAAAAAAAAAAAAAAAAAAAAAAAAAAAACAAAGAATTAAAGAATTAAAGCTGCGAGCAGCGATGACGGGCTCAAGCCGGTGGCACCGCCACGCCGGTGGCATCAGCTTAACTGTGCATGGCAGGCAATATGCATTTAAACAGGAGAATATTTTAAAAATCACTCGAATATGCCACATTTACTGCAGCAGCTGGTGCCATTATGACCATAAGCCACACCCATGATGTAATTTAAATATAGATGAATTGTAATGTCATAGGATCACATATAGGACCACATCTATGAGATCAATTACATTTAAATTAATTTCATGTCAGATGATGTCAAAGGTCAAATCATAATGAGTTCAGAATACCATATATTACATGTAGTATTTTACATGATTTATACTTTATTTGTGGGAACACTTGTATATATAATTTGTAGTTAGTTTAAATGTAATTAAACTATTACATTCTATGTAGTTGGTACAAAATAACAAGGACACAGTAGGGAATTGAACCCCATCCCAGTAAACCAGGAGTACCATTACCAACGCCAGTGCTTGAAGTGGAAAAAATAAAGTGCCGGTACTCACCAGAGGGGGCGGGGCTTTGTTGGGGGCGTGGTTATGGGGGGATTGTTTATTCAATAATTCAAGAAGGTCCGTATTTTAAAGCTCTTTCTAACTTGTTCTCAGCCTTAGATCTAACATATAGTTCTTGTAATTGTTTAACTATATCATTTGTTACAATAAGGGTTTATTTACAAAGGAAGACCATTGACGGCACCTCATTAGGCTACCATGCAGGCCAATGTTCACTTTTGTCTTTCTTTTTTCTAATCAAATAGCAACACAGTTAGAAACTATAGCTGGGTCATTCCTGGTATGCGGTAACATTTTGGCTTCATAAATGTTTGAAAAAAAAGTACATGATTTTCATGTTTTTAGCATTCTACCAAAATGGTGACATGTTTAACTAGTCGGAATACATATTGGTCAAGCTCAGGGACTAAAAAAATAATAATTATGGGTAGATTCATTGTTCAGACACGGGCCGTGAAGATGTTCCACCCTTTTAGGGACATATACATAGTTATCACAAAATGTTAATGTTAAACAATAACAAGTTTTTCTTGGATAGTATATGTCCCTTATGCCATCATGGTATTTTTTTAAATTCTTGAAACAATAACAAAACTATTATTGATGAATAGAATGTCTTGATTATTAAGAACAGGTACTTTTTGTTCCCATTTTTGCCAACAGGATGGTAAATAATAAAAAAATGTGTTCAAAAACATATATTGTATATGCTGTTAATGATCCTCACCTCCCAAAATAAAACATAAGTATGCAAAACATTTAACGTTGCAGTCAAATTATTATTTAAAAATGACTCGCCTAACAGGGTGGAAGACCATAACAGTGGAGGAGTTTTCCCTCACTGTCCTGCATGATTTGCCATCAGTAATGTGTGGCACTGCACCTATAACATGGTTTTATAATATTTATATATGCATATATGTGTTTATAGAATTTGCAATATACACTAAATACGATTTATTCTATTAGAATGTCCACCCTGTTAGGTTTATAGATCTAACAGGGCGGAATCAACAGGGTGGAAAATTTTAAGATAAGTTAGCCGTAGCTCTTTCACTTAAACTTAGCTCTATCAGACCATTCTTTCCTCTGAAGTGAAAACTTTACGGCATCCTCCAGTGGCTTGAGCTTTCTCATTTCAGCCATTATCTGATGTGTCTGCTGTCATAGAGAAAAACACCAATAATTATGAGCATTGCATTTAATTTGACATTCTTCAGCAAGATTGTTTTCATAATAAACATTAATACTTACAGTTCTATTGGTACAGAGTATATTTTATTACATTCAGGAGGAATAAAAGCATATCTTGATCGCTTTGTTTCTTAATAATAATATAATAATAATAATAATAATAATAATAATAATAATAACTTTAAACCAAGCTAACGTTAAACTGCAGTAATATTTAACAGTAGCATGTCAGGATACTGTATCCCCTTCACAGACTGTAGTCATGACAATGCATTGTTACGATGGCTAGACTGATTTATGTGCTCAAAATAAGTTATTTACAATTATATTGGAATCTAAAACAAATTAAATCTTACAAGCATCTCTGATTCTCTCCTGACAGTCTGGGATCAGAATGACTATGCTAGCGCCGTTAGCATCAGGCGCTAGCTGCTTTCTTACTGCAAAACGAGCAGAAAAGAGCTTATAAAACACGCACAAACAAGCCAATTTAGCCACAAGCGATTAAACTGCAGATTAACTTACCTTTCTTTTAATAGTTGCTGCAAACAGGTCCAAATCACAGATGTTTTCTCAGGTGCTGTTTCTATCCTGAATAAACGCACTTGTACACAGTGGTCTGACAAAATCTGACATTACGATAAACGGGAGCGAATATTCATGAGGGGCGCAGTACCACACACACACACACACACACACACACACACACACGTTCACATTTTAGCATCTTCCGTATCTTTGTTTCATGTTGACCGAGTTTGGTGGAGATTGAATAAATCGCCTACGAGGAGAACGTAAAAACTCAGACCCTGAATTACACAAAAATTCACCTTCAAACCAAAATATCTGACTTCCTGTTGGTCGGAGCTAATGACTGTAAATTAGAAAGTTGTCCGGCTCGAAGAGAACAATATATGTATGGGGACACATGAAATGTCTACAAATGTATGTCCTCAGAAACACACACACACACACACACACACACACACACACACACACACACACACACACACACAGAGAGAGAGAGAGAGAGAGAGAGAGAGAGAGAGAGAGAGAGAGAGAGAGAAACAAGGTTTTTTTATCCTGCTTCAAAACTAATACAATGCTGCCATCTTGTGTTCATTGAGGGAAGGGCAGCACACACATGCAGGCACATTAGACTATTCAAATAAATATTTATAAAAAATATATATATTCTTCTGAAAAATATTATAGTAATTTTAAATTAATCTAAATTCAATTACCAAACATACAATCTTAATTTAATTGAAATCAAAATATGATTTTACAAGATATTAGACAATTTCTGTTCCCCTTTTTTGTCCTTATTTAATCCCTCGCCATGGCAACACCGTTTGAGATATCCAATATTCGTTCGCATTTTAGCATCTTCCGTATCTTTGTTTCATGTTGACCGAGTTTGGTGGAGATTGAATAAATCGCCTACGAGGAGAACGTAAAAACTCAGACCCCGATTTAACCAAAAATTCACCTTCAAACCAAAATATCTGACTTCCTGTTGGTCGGAGCTAATGACTGTAAATTAGAAAGTTGTCCGGCTCGATGAGGTCAATATATATACTGAGTTTGGTGATTGTAGATGAAACGAAGCCCTTCACTTTTGTCAAAAGGTGGCGCTAGAGAGCCCCTCATCCCCGCCCGTTTCTGAGGCTTTGCCCATGTGTACTGACTGACATCTCTGATGTGTGTGTTGAGTTTCAAGCAGTTTCAAGCAATTTCAAGCATGCTAAGAGCCTCAAAACAGCCAAAAGATTATTAAACTTTGACACTTTGCCATGGCAACAGTATTTGAAATTTTAGGAATCCATTTCATACGTCTCTATCTGTCATGTTTTCACATTATACTGATGAAGTTTGAAGTAAATCAGGTGAAAATAAGATGGTGATTCAAAGCATTTTTGAAAGTGACACACTTCCTGCTGCCAGTTGGTGGCGCTATAACTTTGACTCACAAAAGTCATATCCATGTGATCGGCCTCTTACAACAAACACACAGCTGAAGTTTCATCCAAATCAGTCAATATTTGCACAAGTTAAAACACACTTCCTGTTTCCCTTTTCTCGCCATAAATTCGTTGCTTCGCCACAGCCAAACCATTTGACATATAAAAAATCTGCTCGCAATTTAGCATCCTGGATATGTTCACTTCATGCTGACCGAGTTTGGCAATGATCGAAACAATGGCCTCGGAGGAGTATATTAAATTCCAGAGCATGGGTTTTCCGAACAACCCATAATAGCTCACTTCCTGTTGGGCTGACGCATAACTATGTTGTTCGGCCCGATAAGGTCTATATGTGTACCGAGTTTCATACATGTACGTGCAAGTGTGTTTGATATGTGGACCAAGTTTCTGAACGCGTTCTAGGGGGCGCTGTCGAGTCCCCCTGCCACGCCCAGGTACCAGCTTCAGCCCGGCTCTGATGGCCGCGCATTCCGACGTGTGTGCAAAGTTTCAAGAGTTTTCGAGCATGTTAAGTTCCCCAAAAGTACCCGAGAAGTTGAAAAAAAAAAGAAAAAAAAAAAAAAGAAAAAGAATAATCTGAGGAAGAACAATAGGGCTCTGCGCCCTTTCAGGCTTGAGCCCTAATAATCTGAGGAAGAACAATAGGGCTCTGCGCCCTTTGGGCTTGGGCCCTAACAAAGAATAATCCTTAGGGGAACAATAGGGCTCTGCGCCCTTTCAGGGCTTGGGCCCTAATAATAATAATTAAAGCTGCGAGCAGCGATGACGGGCCCAAGCCGGTGGCACCGCCACCCCGGTGGCATCACCTTAACTGTGCATGGCAGGCAATATGCATTTAAACAGGAGAATATTTTTTAATCGCTCGAATGTGTCACATTTACCGCAGCAGCTGATGCCACTATCACCACAAGCCACACCCATGATGTCATTTAAATGTAGATGATTTTTAATGTCATAGGATGAAATAGATCACTTTCAAATATGTAAAATTTATTTATTTACAAATAAATGTAAAATAACTATATCAAAGTAATCTGAATACACCACATTTATGCCTACAAATGTATGAGTTAAACTTTACACCATCAGAATGCTGTTGTATGCTGCAGGCAACGGATATCCAGCCATCCCCCTCCACACACAGAGAGAGAGAGAGAGAGAGAGAGAGAGAGAGAGAGAGAGAGAGAGAGAGAGAGAGAGAGAGAGAGAGAGAGAGAGAGAGAGAGAGAGAGAGAGAGACAGACAGACAGACAGACAAGGTTTTTTTTATCCTGCTTCAAAACTAACACAATGCTGCCATTTTCTGTTCATTGAGGGGAGGACATACAGAGAGTGGTATATTGATGAATTCTTTTAAATAAATAAATATATTGATCTGAAAAATAGTATATTCATTTTAAATTCATCCAGGTTCAAGAGGTAAATTAACATCATCAAGAGAGAAAGTCTCTCTCACACACACACACACACACACACACACACACACACACACACACACACACACACACACACTTACTCACACAGTGAGAAAGTGAGAGTGAGGGGGGGAGGGGAAGGAAAGGCAGAGGACATTGCATAGACTTAATGGTTTTTATACTGTACAAACTGTACATTCTATCCCCCTACACTACCCCTACTCCTAAACCTACCATCACAGAAAACATTCTGCATTTTTACATTTTGAATAAAACATTATTTAGTATGTTTTTAAAGCTAGACAGTGAATTAAAGCATTTTTGAAAGTGACACACTTCCTGCTGCCAGTTGGTGTCCACACACACACACACACACGTTGGGTTTTCATGTTTTATGGGGACCTTCCATAGGCGTAATGGTTTTAATACCGTACATACTGTATATTCTATCCCCCTTCACTGCCCCTGCCCCTAAACCTACCCATCACACACACACACACACACACACACACACACACACACACACTGCCCCTGCCCCTAAACCTACCCATCAAGGGAGACATTCTGCATTTTTACATTTTCAAAAAACATCACTTAGTCTGATTTATAAGATGTTTTCCTCATGGGGACCTAAAAATGTCCCCACAAGGATGAGGATTTCGGATATTGCCATCTTTGTGGGGACATTTTGTCCCCATAACGTAGGTGTTACCCATGAAATGATAACATTAATTTGGAATTTTTTTTTTTTTTTTTTACTTTTATTCCTCTTGTGCAGAACTCACACAGTACACATTTGGTCGTTGTTATTGTAGTTTACTTTAGTTGAGTATTTGTGCACATTTATGTGTGTGCGTGTGTGGTCAAACTGCAAACACAAAACAATTCACAATTATTATCTAGTAATGTTCACATCACCAAATACGTTTCTAAAACATTGTAACATCAGCTTTGTGTACTAAGCATTACACTTTGTTTAACTAAATGCAACATATTTTACAGGCAATACAAACTGTAAATGTCTAAAACAAAACAAATATATAACATTAGGCGTTTAGGCGCTAATCGCAAATAGCGATCTTCATAGTGATACACAAACCATCACAACACTTAAACAACATAACACTTCTCACCGAGCTGGGAATATAATGTAAGATAATAGTTTTAGCTGGAATTGTTAAATGTTCAAATCTTCATTTGAGATCAACATGGCTTTCTCACTCAGTTCTCTAAGTTCAGTTTGTTTTTCCCTGCACTTCTTCCTGCACGATCACATCACTTGCGCTCACCGGAACAACGTCCTTAAAGGGGCAGCACCCAACATCAGGGATTACCAGTCCCCCCACCCACACACACACACACACACACACACACACACACACACACACACACACACACACACACACACACACACACACACACACACACACACACACACACACACACACACACACACACACAGACAAATCCCTGAAGAGATGGAATGTTTTTTTTTTATCCTGTTTCAAAACTAACACAATGCTGCCATCTTGTGTTCATTGAGGGGAGGGCACACACAGGCACAATACATTATACAAATAAATATTTATAAAATATATATATATTCATCTGAAAAATAGTATAGTCTTTTAAAATTAATCTAAGTTCAATTGCCAAACATACAATCTTAATTTAATTGAAATCAAAATATGATTTTACAAGATATGAGAGAATTTCTGTTCCCCTTTTTTGTCCTTATTTAATCCCTCGGCATGGCAACACCGTTTGAGATATCCAAAATCCGTTCGCATTTTAGCATCTTCAGTATCTTTGTTTCATGTTGACCGAGTTTGGTGGATATTGAATAAATCGCCTACGAGGAGAACGTAAAAACTCAGACCCTGAATTACACAATTATTCATCTTCAAACCAAAATATCTGACTACCTGTTGGTCGGAGCTAATGACTGTAAATTCGAAAGTTGTCCGGCTCGAAGAGAACAATATATGTACCGAGTTTGGTGAATGAAAATAAAACTAACCCTCCCACTTTTGTCAAAAGGTGGCGCTAGAGAGCCCCTCATCCCCGCCCATTTCTGAGGCTTTGCCAATGTGTACTGACTGACATCTCTGATGTGTGTGTTGAGTTTCAAGCAGTTTCAAGCAATTTCAAGCATGCTAAGAGCCTCAGAACAGCCAAAAGATTATTAAACTTTGACACGTTGCCATGGCAACAGTATTTGAAATTTCAGGAATCCATTTCATAAGTCTCTATCTGTCATGTTTTCACATTATACTGATGAAGTTTGAAATAAATCGGGTCAAAATAAGATGGTGATTCAAAGCATTTTTGAAAGTGACACACTTCCTGCTGCCAGTTGGTGGCGCTATAACTTTGACTCACAAAAGTCATATCCATGTGATCGGCTTCTTACAACGAACACACAGCTGAAGTTTCATCCAAATCAGTCAATGTTTGCACAAGTTATAACACACTTCCTGTTTCCCTTTTCTCGCCATAAATTCGTTGCTTCGCCACGGCCAAACCATTTGAGATATCAAAAATCCGCTCGCAATTTAGCATCCTGAATATGTTCACTTGATGCTGACCGAGTTTGGCAATGATTGAAACAATGGCCTCGGAGGAGTATATTAAATTCCAGAGCATGCGTTTTCCGAACAACCCATTATAGCTCACTTCCTGTAGGGCTGACGCATAACTTAGAGCACGAAAGTTGTTTGGCCCAATGAGGTCTATATGTGTACCGAGTTTCATACATGTACATGCAAGTGTGTTTGATATATGGACCAAGTTTTCAGACCCCACTTTAGGGGGCGCTGTCGAGCCCCCCTGCCACGCCCGGGTACCAGCTTCAGCCCGGCTCTGATGGCCGCGCATTCCGACGCCTGTGCCAAGTTTCAAGAGTTTTCGAGCATGTTAAGTGCCCCAAAAGTACCCGAGAAGTCGAAAAAAACAACAACAAAAAAAACAAAGAATTAAAGCTGCGAGCAGCGATGACGGGCCCAAGCCGGTGGCACCGCCACGCCGGTGGCATCAGCTTAACTGTGCACGGCAGGCAATATGCATTTAAACAGGAGAATATTTTAGAATCGCTCGAATATGCCACATTTACCGCAGCAACTGGTGCCACTATCACCACAAGCCACACCCATGATGTAATTTAAATCTAGATTCATTTTAATGTCATAGGATAAAATAAATAAAAGTTATATTTTCCTGCTCAAAATTTTGTAAGTCCAGAAGGCCAGTATTTAATTCAAGGTGTT